>NC_091746.1:64235800-64330800 GCF_043380555.1 Nothobranchius furzeri | reverse complement strand
CCAACCCTCTGGAGGCTGGACTGGATTATTTCATCAAACTGAACAAGGCAACTGCTTTTTCATTAAATCATAAATGTAACAGGAAGCTGCAAAGCCGTGTAGCAATACAAGATATTTTATAACAGTTTAGAGCTGCTAAGTGGCAACACAGTTGTGTAAGAGATTAGAGTCACCCTCACGGTCCTGGTGAACTTACACTCGCATTCCTGCCAGGAAACAAAGACTAAACAACTGTTTTAGTCTTAAGACTTCCTGGTATGACTGTATACTGGTGCACGCCATGAAATTGGATGTTATGTGTTTCGGGTGTTCACCAGGTTTTATCCAATCCTTGACATCTTAGATCATAAAATATGTACAGTGTTTTCCGGACTATAAGTCGCTACTTTTTCCCACGCTTTGAACCATGCGGCTTATGATGAGGTGCAGCTTTAGTCAACCAGAAAGGATGGATGCTGGAAAATCTAATGAAGGAACGGTTAAAGGAGCGCTACGGAAAGCGCCCAGGAGGATTTTTTTCACAGTAAAACGGCGCTGCTTGTTTTCCCAGCTTCACCCCGGGATGATGACAGCAACACGGAGAGCGACACTGACATCGCCACAGAAAAGGCATGTGACAAAGCTCTTCTGAGGCTGCTCAACTCCGACACTGAAGAAGATGACTTCAGTGCGCAGGAGGATGACGAATAAACTAATCAATAACTTTTCTAGTTTGTTTGATACTGATCAGTTCAGTTACGTTCAGTTAAACTACGTTTTCAATTCAGTAGATATCTGCGGCTTTTAGCCCGGTGCGGCTTTAATTGAGGTGCGCTCTATAGTCCGGAAATTACGGTAGCTTTGCGGCTTCCCATGTCAATATATCTAAATTGAGATTTATATTTGATTTTTCCTCTGGTATTGGTTATAAACACAAACAGTTCTCACCGTGTTTGTCTTTGAGCAGCCAGCAGATTTTATTGGAAAAGCAGCGCTCCAGGAGATCAAAGCCAGGGGTCTAAAGAGGAAGCTGTCCTACCTCTTTGTAGATACTGATGATATTGATCCTGAAGGCAATGAGACTATTTGGCACAATGGAAAGGTTAGCCAAAACAAAGTCACAGAGTTTTATTTTTTTCATTTTTTCTAACTGAATCTGTCTATCATTCTTCCCCTCAGGTGGTTGGAAACACCACATCAGGAGCCTACAGCTACAGCAGCCAGCAGAGCCTGGCGTTCGGCTACCTGCCTGTGGATCTGTGCTCTGTGGGACAGAAGGTGGAGGTGGAGCTGTTGGGAAAGAAGTACCCTGCCACAGTCATCCAGGAGCCCTTAGTCCTAACCGAGCCCACACGAACCCGGCTGCAGAAGAATACCAAGAAAAAAGCATAAACATAGGTCAGGTCATTGCTATAATAAATCCCACTGTGAAGTAAAAAAAAAAAAAAAAAAGAGAGAAAACCACAAGGTTTGTGTTTGTAGATCAGGAGCCAATAGAAATAAAGCAACTTTTCTTACATTCTTTGGCAACTTGATAACAAAGAGACTGAAAATAAAGTGTTTGAAATCATTTTACTGCCATTATGACATCTTTTGAGTGATTTATGTTGTTGAAGGAGTAAATGCCTTTGATTCCACGAATGAAAGTTTAATGTTTACAGGTCAACTGGGTCCTGCTCTTGAGGGATAGCCTTTTAAAAAAAGTGCTTTTGGTGCCCAGAAGACAAAAAGAATAAATGTTGGATGTTTTTTTTAATAGTGGGACTTTGACACTGTGACAAGTTGAACTTATTATTCTTAAATTATTCTTAAAGCACATTTATCAAGCAACAAGAACAATTTATAAAATCGTGAAACGATTTTGTCAATCTATTTTAACTAATGCAATAAATGGGTGTATTTTAGCTTCTTGTCCTTGTCATCATTAATGGTTTATAAAGTAATATAAAAAATGATTCTTAATTATAAGTTATTTTATTTTAGTGTGATATACTTTATTCATAAAAGAATAAAATATGTTAATAATGTCATTTACTGAATAATGTTGCTTGTTTTACTTAGAAATGTAAATTTAGACCTCCCAAAATCACGTGACTTTTCTGCTCTCTCTCTCTCTCTCTCTCTCTCTCTCTCTCTCTCTCTCTCTCTCTCTCTCTCTCTCTCCTGTAATTTGATTGGCTGCTGCGGTGGAGGCGGACGTTTTCAATCTGCGGAACAAGGAAGTGGCGCGTCATGGGATGTTTTTGTCGGTGTTTTGTCTCTCTGCCCTTGTACAGTTAAGGAAAACGCTGCCTCGTCGGCTCAGTAGCCGCTGGTTCAGCTTCAGCCTCTTCCTCCTTCTTAGCCTCGGACTCCAACAGCGCTTCAGAGCTGTTTAAAATGCGGCTCGAAGGCAGAACTCGGGTGCTTTCCTGGATCTTCGCTGCTGTGTTGGTAGTTAACTCTCGCGCTGCACAGCAGCCGAACGTCGTCTTCATCCTGGCAGACGACTACGGCTGGTACGACGTCGGCTATCACAGCTCGGAGATTAAGACGCCCAACCTGGACAAGCTCTCGGCTAAAGGAGTCCGGCTGGAGAACTACTACGTCCAGCCTCTCTGCACCCCATCCAGGAACCAACTGATGACCGGAAGGTACCAGGTGAGGCCTAAACCCTGTCTGGTCCTGATAGGCGGGACACGTGCTGATTAAACATCTTACCTTCTTGCAAACCTTGATGATTAGTTTGCATTTATTTATTATATGTTTGACTTTTTGCTCAATAAGTCGACTAGCGGTCTAAATCTGAACTTAAAAGTTTCAGTTACATCACGCTGTGTGGGGTACCCCAAGGTTCTGTCCTGGGAACACTCCCACTTCTGTGTTGCCTGTTCCAATTGTAAATTGTTAAGTAGTGGACAGCAGAGGCTGACCGATATGGTTTTTTAAGGCCGATATCCAAAGCCGATTATTAAGGCCGAAGGTCCTTGGGTCCTTTCTTCAATCTAGTGGTGGCTGAAGTTGGTCACACAGGTGCCAGATTAAAAAAAAATTTTTTTATCAGCTTTAGTGCGCCACACTCTGTTTACTGCCACTGGCAGTCAGGAGGGAATGAAACAGAACTGTTGTTATCGTCCATTTATCGTTATTGAGGTTAAATTCTCAATATATCGTGATAATAATTTTAGGCCATATCGCCCAGCCCCAATTGATATGGCATTATATTGTGATATTTTTTCCTGCAATAGTACATCAATATTCAAAAGCTGTGTATCTAAATTTTGGAAGAAAGAACATGCAAACATTTGTGCATTTTCTTTTCTTTTGGTTCAGATACCTCATGTTAAACATGTTAAGTATCAGTTTGGACTGTTTATTGAAATTTCCTAAAATAAATTCAGTTTAAAAAATCACTAATAACGCCTGAATGGACGTATCACAATATACATGTTGTATCATTTCCCCTGTATCATGATACATATTGTATCGCCAGAAATTCACCCATACACATCCCTAGTTGCAGGCAAGGCCACAAATTCTGTGTGTAGTTTGAGGGGCGTGGTTAATTGGCCTATAAATGTAACTTTTTTAAATCTCATTTTTTCTTTAACAATTATATTTGCTAAAAGTATGTGAAATGTTGGTATATGATGATTTTTAGACAAAATTCTATTTTAAATATGTCAAACTTTGTTAAATGGAAGAAAAGTAAACTAAATATCATACAACTGTCAAAGTCTTTTGCACAAAAATGTTTTAATCTGCGTCCCATAAACATGTGGATTATAAATGCTGAGTAAATAAACTAACTTGCATGTTGATGGAAAACATAACAGGAAAACAAACCTACTTTGTTACATTTATTTTGTAACTTTATTCACCATAACACAGTTCCCTCTTTGCTCCTCTTGCAACCGTCTGTTTTAACATCCCCAGATCCACACGGGCATGCAGCACCAGATCATCTGGCCCTGCCAGCCATACTGTATCCCTCTAGATGAGAAGCTGCTCCCTCAGCTCATGAAGGAGGCAGGCTACGACACACACATGGTGGGCAAGTGGCACTTGGGCATGTACAGGAAGGACTGCCTGCCCACACGCCGGGGCTTTGACACTTACTTTGGTTAGTACGGTAGCATTTAATGTGCATTGTGTCACAAATACAGACACCAGTTGGCTGTTTTATTAATAGCAACAATCATAAAGGCTAATAACTCAAAACCTAGCAGCTAATCTCAGTATTTTATACAATACTGTAACACCCAGCAATGGTCAGTTTTTAGGTACTGTTTGACCATTCAACATCTGGTCAAAAAGGAGACGCGAGACTGCATGTGTCCCCTCTAAATCAGCCTGCCTTGTAGAGGTGCTGAAAAAAATCGATTCAAGTCTGAATCGGGATTCTTATTTATAAAGATTCAGAATCGATTCACAAAAACTCAAATATTTATGTTACAGGTTTGAGATGCACTCTTTTGATGTTTCTTAGGAGAGTCAGTACTCTGTTTACTTTTGTGGTCCCATAAATTGAGATGATTTATGTTTGAATCTGCTGATAAGAGGGCACTTGAATGTAATTTTTTCCATACTCAGAAATTTGAGATATTCTCATATTTATTTTCTAAGTTGATAAATGAGTACTCAGGATTACTCATGTAACTTGTTTCTACACATACTTGAAAAGTATTTGACCGTATTACTTTCAAAGCTACTGTTAGGTAACTACAGGTTTGTTATATTTTACAAGGTAAGCAAAAATAAATGTTGCCTTTTGGTCAAAAGATAGCTTCGGTTTACAGTTTTAGAATCACTTTATTTTACATTGTAAATTAGCATTTTTGGAGCATGACCAGTTTAAAGTCAAATAAAAATGTCCCATAGCTTTAACTAACTTGTACAACAAAGTAGTTCATCCTGGAGCTGACACTCTTTGTTAATACTGATTGTGAATCGATTTAAATTGAGAATAGAGAATCGATTCTGAATCGAATCGGCACCCCAAGAATCGGAATCAAATCAAATCGTGAGTTTCTCTAAGATTCACATCCCCTTCATCCCACCAGCTGGAGCTCAGAGCCTGCAGCTCTGAACACAGATAACGAAGTGTCAGTAACAATGTTCCTTCCAAGGTCCCTCACAGAGCACCCTTTTATCTAAGACTCCTTGCTTCACAGAAGAAAGAAGATTTAAAATGAAATATGAACTTCTAAAACTTATAAGCTAGATAATCATTAAATAAACATTTGTTTATTGCTACTTATAATAATTATAATGAAATGCTTTCATTAATCTGTGCTCAATGATTGGAGTTGAAATGATTATACCGTAAATCCTCTAATACAGGCCCGGGCCTGTATTTGACTCAAGCTCATCAAGCTCCAGGCCTTTATTGGAAGGAGGGCCAGTATTAGAGGCAGGCCTCTATTTCTATTTGAGCAAAATGAACTAATGGTTTGCTGGAGTTTTTGACAATTAAAATTGTGCCCACATTTTCAAAGTTAAACACATTTCTTTTAACAACGGTAGTTCTTGCTTCAGCCCTCTCCCCTCTCCCCCTGCGCAGCGGCCGCAAACTCACTGATGCGAGTTCCTGCTGCTCTAAACATTAAAATAATTATTTCATTTTCTGTTCCTCACTTCTGATTACCTTCAATGGTGTCTGTTTGTTGCAACCAGCAGGTACAAAAACTAACTTGTTTTTATTTGACTATTTTTCTGTCCTGTCTGTTTATTATCTTCCTGCATCTCCTCTCTATCCTAAAGAAAAACTGCTACCTGGGTTCATATATATTCACCTCATGAGTTACCTTTGAACTGCAGTTCTAAAAGATCTACCGACCGCAAAAACAGCGGAGCGCTCGCTGTTTGGCGGCCGTATCAGTGATCAGTGCGTCGGAGGACAAGGTGATGCGCGCAGCGCCCCGCTCCACAGCAGCGAAACGCATCAGGCGCAAATAAAAGACAGAAAACATTAAAGGAAATGAACTGACATGAACGATCGCGTGTTAAATTAGTTTTTGAGGTGGCGACACCTGATTGTTACTGTGACCGTGCTCAGGACGCAGATCTACCGACCGCGAAAACAGCTGAGCGCTCCCTGCTTGCCGGCCGCATCAGTGATCTGTGCGTCGGAGGACAAGTTGATGCGCCCCGCTCCACAGCAGCGAAACACATCAGGCGCAAATAAAAGACAGAAAACATTAAAGGAAATGAACCGACATGAACGATCGCGTGTCAGTACCTACGGTCTGGCACAGCGCATTGCTGATCACAGAGAATGTGATCATACGATAATTCAATAGGGAGCGTGGTTTCACAGACGCGGAAGTGATAGCGTCGGTGAAACGCCGGCTGCTCTAGGAAACCCCCGAGCGTTCGAGCGTCAACGAAGTGACACGGAAATGCCTGGCTTTCCAGAAGTAAGTAAGATAACTTCCTATGAGCTGATAGTTCGTTGGATTGATCGGTAGGTTGGAAACTCTGATCATGAATCTGAAGAAACGATGACTGAGTGGTGAGCTGTAAAGGCGACTTCCGTTTATAGCCGCAGTTTGTGACGTAGGTGCGAAGTGAAGGGAATCCCCGCGAGGGGCATGCTGGGAGTCCCTACTTCGCGGATTTTCACCTATCGCGGCCAGGTCTGGAACGCATCTACCGCGATAAACAAGGGATTACTGTAGTTCATACACCCCCTACTGCTGCTCCCCAGAGTGTTCTGCAGCATAATCAGCACGTTCTCTTTGAACTTGATAGTGTAATGACCTGGCTGGGGTTGTAAGCCAGGTGCATTCTGGGTATTGTGTTATATGTGTTTCCTATCGTTCTGCTAGTTCCTATGTGCTGATTTGCGTGTTGTGTGAGTGTTATGTAAGCCACAGGGAAGGTGATGTGTGTTCTGTGGAGCGGGTTGAATTAGCATGGTTAACTGACACCGTGACTCTGTGTGGTAGGAGCGTGATAGAGGATCGTGTCTGAAGCGTTACAAAGCTTGAAGAAAAAGCCTAATAAAGGTCTGCGAACCCCTATTGCCTCCTGCTGGTTGATTTGGGGACTATAACCCTGCCGCTGAGACGCTCATATTTGCTTGTTACCACATTCCATCCGGCCACAATAGGAGACCGGCCATTATTTACCTCCGCTGACTCCGACACCGGCCAAAATTGGAGACCCGGCCTTTAATTGAATACCGGCCTGTATTAGAGGATTTATGGTAATTATGGTTACATTGATTGATATATGTTTCATCATGTTTATTTGACAAGGTCATCACAATTTGCACTCACACAAGAACAAGTAAGGTAAAGTTAAACCCATGACACATAAATAGTCTTTTACCCAAATCAGAGCGTCCGGTATCAAGGAAGGCGTGTTTGAGATTCTTGGTAATATTCCTCAAACTTGTCAACCTCTGGTTGGCTACACAATCATAACATGAGAACATTGAAATCAGATTACTCAGGTTTTTCCTCCATTTCTTGGGAGAAACTGCCCATCTGAGGAAAAATCTCATAACCCATAAAGCTTTTGACATGTCGTCAAAATCTTTTACACCTGCGAAGCTGATGCAACAAAACAAGTTCCTGCAGAACAAAACTGATATTGTTTAAACTCCTTAAGAGTTCCAGACGCAAGGTTCCATCCGTCTGTGTGACCCAGAAAACATCCCTGGACTGAAGGCTCGGTGCTACAGTGTTCTACAACCTCGGTGCCAGAGGTCCTCCGACCTCAGCTGACCTTCGGATCCACGAGGGGGTCTTCCAAAGAGGGTGAGGTAGACACACAGATAGTTTAACGCAAACCAAATTCTTTTACATCTAGAACTCAGCTCTCCCAGATACGGAAGTTCTGATAACATCGCATTCACACATAGGTTTCATACATCACAGTAAATGCTTAGTTAACTTGTCATGTTTTAATTGTTGGTAAAATAAATTCTTACTTTTATAAACCTGACTGTTTTCTGAATCAAAACAAAGTGTGTACAATCCCCTAATAAATAAAGAATCATAGAATCTTCTGATTAAACACAGTAAAGACCAGGCAGGGTTGATATTCTATATTTAGATAGAGTATCACAGCTTATTGGTCATAAGTAGAGGTAATATAGATATTAAGCTTTTAAAGCACTCAGTTTACCAAACCCTACAATACCACCTGTAGGTTTGGAACAGATGCATTGAATCTCTTCTTTAAGGTTTATTATTAATAGTTTTATAACCAAAAACGGCGAGTGTGAGAAGAATGAACCCAGGTTTTGATGATTTTGTGGTTCAGGTTATTTAACAGGAAGTGAAGATTACTTCACGCACCAGCGCTGTTATCACATCGCTCCTCTGAACCTGTCCCGCTGTGCCCTGGACCTGAGGGATGGGGAGGAGGCCACCGCCGCCTACAAAGGAGCCTACTCCACTGAGCTGTTTGGCCAGAGAGCCGTCAGCATCATCAACAAACACGAGTCCACCAAGGTGACACTCACTATCTAAAAATACAGAATATGAATGAAAATAAGAAGGTAAGCACACACCTCAGACATGCATGTTCTCTTCTAAATCTTTCAGCCGCTCTTCCTTTATGTAGCCCTGCAGTCGGTGCATGAACCCCTGCAGGTGCCGGAGCGCTACTTGGCCCAATACAGCTTCATCAAAGACCACAATCGGCGCATGTATGCAGGCATGGTTTCATCCATGGATGAAGCTGTGGGCAACATCAGCCTGGCTTTGCAGCAGGGAGGCCTGTGGGACAACACCGTCCTTGTGTTTTCCACAGGTACGTTTCTGACTCGATGCGTAAACTTCCCTTGTCACAGACGGGTCAGTGAAGGGAGTCATTCATCTACCCGGGTCCCCTGTTATTCAGATGGTTGTTGGTGTAATCCCAGCTTGTGGCTGTCTGACTTACGAGCACAACATTTAAAGTTGTGGAACATAGAAAAAATATTTATTAATGATTATCACTGATTATAATCGGTCAGTCTGAGTTTTTCATGCAGGCTGAGCATGAAAATAGTCTCCTACACCTCTCTCCTGCATTAGCTTCTGACACTGTCATTCATGGACTCACTCATCCTGACTCACGACTGGGAAGGCTGAAACAGCAGAGAACGTCTCAGCTAGTAGAAGCTAACTGTTAGCATTAGCGACTCCACCACACGGCAGAACTTCTTCAGGCTTGTGTTACTCGTGGAAATAAAACATGAGCGTTGCAGAGCAAACGGAGTCAGCGGTAGAGTCGTGTTGCTGTTTGCCTGTCTGACCCCGGCTTTCCACTGGAGCCGTCAGCAGCGCGAGTCGGCCGCGTCTTAGGAGCAGCATGTCGCGGCCTTTATGCGCCAGTTCTATTTTCTACGCGCGACGCCTCTGAAACGGGTCAAGTTCGACATTTTTGGGGAAGGAAAGACAGGAAATCGGACGTGGAAATGGAGAGAAGCTCCCGAGATTTTCAGAATAAAGAACGTACTGCCTTCCGGTTGCTTTACTTTTAAAAAAGGTTACTAACTGTGCGGCCCCGTGAGAAGTTATCACCTAGCTAGCGGTCTCCTTTGTTTTTCAGGTCCGTATTGGCGATTATAAAATGGACAGAACATAAAACACAAACCATGTTGTAGTTTTCTCCTGCTTGTTGTTGTGTTTACCGACGAAGTCACTCGTGTGACTTCGTGCTCGGTCGGTGACAGCTGCTCCCCTGCTGCTTCGCGTCTCGTGGGAAGGGCCAAGCAGCAGCGTGTGCGAGCAAGATGTGCTGCTGCAGTAACGTGCTGCTGACGGCTCCTGTGGAAACCTGGGGTGAGGCGAGATGTCCAAATCTCAGGAAATAAGACTCCAAATCCCATCGCCTGAAGCTACTGCAGTACAGGTGCCGGCTGTGGTGACCATCTTGCATTTGGCTGTCTCCAAATATTAACCTTTTTAAAAATATGCTTCCTAAAAGTTTCATAAAAAAGCATCTGAATGCACTTGGACAGACTGTATAAAAATAAACAGAAGTAGGCCTGAAGGCTGGGTGTGCGTAGGTGTTGGAAGTTTTAGTTGAACTTCAGCCGTTTCATGACTTAGCTGACGAAAGCAAAGCAGGAACTTTTTAGTCACAGACCAGAATCCAGTGGTATCATTTGCTAGGAACACTATTTCAACACACAGAGCAGCTCTCTTGTCTAAACACATCCGTCTCCTCGGTTTGATCGTAAGGATTTGTGTAGCTTTTAAGATTTAACGAGTGATTGATGTTGGTTGTTTTTCCCGAATCTGATTAGAGTTGCAAAAACTATTTGTTACGTTCAAGAATCGATAAAGAACAAAAACTAGGCTCTATTTTTAACAACAAGACTTTTGTTTTCAGCTTTTTTTTTTTACACAACATAGATTTAAAAATTAGAGATATTTACCTGGAAGGCCGTAAATAAATATTTGGGCTGATATTAGTACTATCCAATATTAATACTGATGTTATGGCCAAAAACCCATACTCCGGGTTTCTGCTATGTGTATTTTGCCTCTTCTGTAAACCGAAGTATTCTAGAGTTTAAAGCTACAATCCAGGTTTTTTTCCCCCAACAGCACTTTGTAGAGGCAGACAAATGTAGCAGACCTTAAGCTGTTCTCATCACTTCTGTATTTACGGCTGAAAGCAACGCCTCTCGTTTGTGAATGCGCACCTCTAGTCTGCCAGCAGAGCTACAACACGTTGTTTTACAGTTAATAATCTCACGTTATGCTATGTATTCATGAATATAACTCGTCTCGTCTTCTTCCTCCTATCTGGGTCTGGGTCGTGGGGGCAGCATCCCAACTAGGGAGTTCCGGAGGCATCCTAACAAAAATGCTCAAACCACCTCAACTGGCTCCTCTGGATATGGAGGAGCAGCGGCTCTACTCCGAGTCTCTCCCGAATGTCCGAGCTCCTCACCCTATCCCTAAGGCTGAGCCCAGCCATCCTGCGGAGAAAACTAATTTTGGCCGCTTTTATCCGTGATCTTGTCATTAACCAAAGCTCATGGCCAAAGGTGAGGACTGGGCGGTAGATGGGGTGGACCGGTAAATCGAAAGCCTTGCTTTCTGGCTCAGCTCCTTCTTCACCACAACAGACCGGTTCAGCGTCCGCATCACTGCAGACGCTGCCCCAATCCGCCTGTCGATCTCCCTCTCCCTCCTTCCCTCACTCATGAACAAGACCCCGAGATACTTGAATTCCTCCACTTGAGGCAGGACCTCTCTCCTGACCCGGAGTTGGCAAGCCGCTCTTTTCTGGTTGAGAACCATAAATATATATTTCAATAATAATGCTATTCATGTAGTTCTTTTTAAAAAAAACGTAAGAATTAAAGAAAATTATATTTTCATGACGTACTTGTCTACAGGTCATGTGGCCAACTCTGCATCCGTCTAAGTACATCTTCAAATGCTCGCGCACGCTGTGTTTGACATCTGTGTGTGTAAGTTTATGGCTAATGCAGAAACACGGTCAACTCATCCTGCATGGGGCACTATGGGGGGGCAGGCTTGCCTGCATAATATCACAGAACAGGGTACGGCTATCTACTTTTACGGATTTCTAAAATAAAATCATGCATCTTCCATGACCGGGGAAAACTCTGGATTGTAGCTTTAATAAGAGTTAATCTGACACCTGACGCTTCAACTAAACTTGGTCATAAAACAGTGTTTCCATTAATCAAAGTCCAGACCACAATATGATTGAATTGTTGTGGTAGGACAGGTCTTAGGGCAGCTGTACAGAAGCAAATGTTTGCAAGCCTGAATAAACTGAAACAAAGTTGTAAACAAGTCGACTAGAGTTCCTCCAAGATGACTTGAGAGGTGATTAAGCCAAACAGAAAAGAAGTCATTTTACTTTTTGCTGTTGAAGGCTCTACAAGCTATGGGATTATTTCAATTATGACTTTTTCCTAGTTTTTCAGTTTTGTTGCACTGTGGGTATATAAAATATGAAATGGAACTATTCAGTAAATAAAGACTAGATCTGAATAACCTTTGAACCTGGTAAAGATTGTTTTTATAGTTTGGCAAAAATGATCTCACCTTATTTATTTCACTAACAAATTCCTGCTGCTTTTGCTGTGAAGACTTGTAATACCCTGAAATCTCCACTAGAGAGCAGTGTCTGGTTGTTGCTGCTTTTTCTGTAACGGCTGTCAATTACCCCTTAGATGAAGAATGTAATCTGGCTTCCAACGCGTCATCTAAACATGTGTCTGCAGCAGTTTCCACATGTGGAGCGTCTAATGAATTGCATCTGACGTCCGTAACGACTTTGAGGATTATTTTTAGGGGCGTTTGTGTTTTAAAAGGTAATTAGAGAACAGGAACAATGCTGTGAAAGTGAAGCGTGAGCGTTTTTTATTGTTGTGGTTACCTGAGTTAGGTGGTCCTGCTTCATTGTCCTTCCTTTCATTCCGCTGGCTGTTCTTTGTGGAACAGAAGGTCCCGTTAAATAGCATCCCTACGAATATAAAACGATGTGCAAGTGTGACCAGAACTAAATCTATCAATTATAGCTTTAAAGTTTTATTAGTCCTGTTATCATTGGCTCATATTGTGTCAGGCCCAACAAAAAACAAATGAGGCCTGAACTTGTTCCCTTTGTGATGCAGTTTTCTGGAAACTTACTGCCTCACTGGGACTTTACTGTAAGCATTTGAGCAAGAAAGCTGTGGGGAAACTGTTGGGGAGCCGGGGAGGACAGAACCGGCCCGCGGAGCGCCAAAGCAGCTTGAAAAGGCATTAAGGAGGAGAGAGTCTTCCAGAAGACTGCCTCCTGAACCTCCGTGGCACTCCGCTGCTGAAAGGGATCCTTGTCTGGATCTGATTGGCCAGGTGTGTTTATACTGGACCGACGTAATGGGATGATGACTGTGTGTGTGTGTGTGTGTGTGTGTGTGTGTGTGTGTGTGTGTGTGTGTGTGTGTGTGTGTGTGTGTGTGTGTGTGTGTGTGAGACCTGTGTAATGCTTGGATGTCATGTGGGGAATCAAATAGATGAGCACTGCTGTGTTGTTTTAATGCATTAGATCATTGGTTTTGAGCAGTTCTGTGTGAGAAAGCGAAGCGTGGTTGTTCGTTGAACCGATTGTTTAGAAATTTTGCCTAGACGTCCACGTTCCTCAGAAGAACACTCCTGTTAATTTAAATCAATCTCCAACTCTTTGTTTTTTAATGGTGTTGAGGAAACATTCTCAAGCACTATCGAACAGTTAGCCCTCAGGTTTTTTTCCTTTAACTTTCTAAATCTGTCTACCATAACATTACATTTTCATCTGCTTAGGCATACATTTTGAATTTGCTCTTGGCTCAGCTTGAAATTCGGTTCTTAAAGACTAGTCATTGATGGGGAGCGGTTGTAGTAGGACACAAGGTGCAGGTAAGTTTGTTGCAACAGCGGGTAGATTCACTGATGCAAATCTAAAAAGGTTAACAGAAGAAAAAGAAATGGCTAGAGCAAAATACAAAACAGACAGGAAGAGACACAGAGTAACCTTCAGGTGGACTCATGATTCTTCCCACAGGATTTATAAATCGTCGGACAGCTTTCCAAAAGTGAGACCACACACGCGGTGATAAAAAAAATCTTGGCAGTACCAGTTTTGAACCTGCTGTTGTTGTAGAAATCTAGACAGACGGTAGCCGAAGCAAAGTGATTTTTCTCAGCATGTTGGTCTATCTACGCTCCACAGGAGCCTCAGTAGGTCTACAACTGGCTTGAGCAGTTTTGTGTTATGCCAATTGCAGCACTCTATCAGTTTGATGGAAGGGATCGTCTCGGCTTGTTTGAAACAGCTTTGGCGTCGACATTGGAAAATTTAGACTTGGGTTTTTCTTTGAGTCAAGAACAGATAGAGGTACTTCAGTCCTTTATTTAGAAAAAGGAAGTATTTGCGTCATCAACGGTGTCGGTGAATGGAGAACTGCCTCATTGATTGACATCTGTAGTGGTGAGTACGTCATGCTGTTTATTGTCCAATAGCATGGAGGCTGTTTTAAAGACAACTGTAGATCCCGCCCTGTGACTGGGCTCCATGGGTCAGACTACATATTCACGTCTATAGGATGACTTGGCAGGCTATTTGTAGTGTGCAGCCATCTGCTAGAAACTACACATCAAACAATTTCACACAAACATTCTGTGGTCAGACGGGAAATTATGCAAGATCAATTGTGACTTCACAGTTAACAAACATGGCTGATGAGTAGCGTACAGATTGCTTCCATCTTCAGGTTTTCTGGTTAGCTACACGTCGCATACAACAGGCAGCATGCCTGTGTGTGCTTTGAAATTGATCTCTCTGAATTATGACCCAAGTGGTTCCGTAGGCTTCGGAGCAGCAGAGATCTTAACACACCACACACGGCAGGAACATCTGATAAGATTATTTTTAGAGCTATTATTGTAAACCGATGTGATTGTCAGAAGGAGGAAATTAGGTAAAGTTTTGGTATAGTTATCTTGATGCGTGAACCGGGCCCTACTTGCTCATAGATTTTTTAATTTTATTTATTTATTTATTTTTTTGGGTGCTTTAGTCAGGAAACAAGTTTGCATTTGTAAAACTAAAAATTTGGTTCTAAATTTTTGCTGCCAAGAATTCTTCACGTACATTAAATCCACAAGTTGTTGAAATTAAACAGAAACTTGCTTTCCCATTTTGTCTGATTGGCAGATAACGGGGGCCAGACGTTAGCTGGTGGCAGCAACTGGCCTTTGCGGGGGAGGAAGTGGTCCCTGTGGGAAGGAGGGGTCCGAGGAGTGGGATTTGTCACCAGCCCGCTGCTGGAAACACCTGGAACTGTCAACCGTGAGCTCATCCACATCTCCGACTGGCTGCCCACTCTTGTGGGCCTGGCAGGTGGGAGCACCAACAGCACGAAGCCTCTTGACGGGTTCGATATGTGGAGCACAATCAGGTGAGCAGTGTCCTGTAGGGGTTGTGTTGGTTCAGAGGCAGATTGTTTTACTTTGTCGTGTGAGCGATAGCTTCTCTTGAGTTTGACAGCCCGCCCTCTCTTTGTGCCTCCTTCCAACCTTCACCCCGCTGCTCATCGGCCCGTCTTCCTGACCCAGCAGCTTTTCTTCTGGGAGCCTCTTTTCCTTCAATGGGCCTTTTGTTACCGTAGCGATGGGAGTAAAAAAGAAGGAAATTCCATCAGTCATTCTCACACAAATCTTTGGACCTTCTCCTTTAGCCTGAGACGTCCTGCTCAGTTTTAAATCATTTCATTTAAGCAGGAATATATTTTAGAATCTAACAGGGCGTTTGAGTTTTGTGGACTTTATGCTGCAGCTATTAGTGAATCAGTGGGTCACATGGAGCTGTTTGCACACCGCAGATGTACTTTCCATGCGAGTTTGGCTCGTCCCACATCAGAGTCGTGCCTAACTGACACCATGCATTTGTAAAGCAAATGTGGGCGAGGGGAATGAAGTGAAACCAATTGCTGCTGCACAAATGAAAAGTCGAGGCTTGTCCTGATCGTAAACTATCACTGATGGTCGGTAAGTGATTTGATTGACTGCAGCAGGTCAGCTGACCACAGGGCCCGACACTGTTTGTTTACAGCTTTGGGTTTAAGTTGACAGAGTTAAAGCCTAAAAAGCAGGCCAGGAGCAGCCGGCAGCTGGTGCGGAGTGAGAGTTATTTTTAAGCCGTGCTATCAGACCATGTGGTCGGAGTGAGAGTGGTGAATTTTCTCCGCGGTGGAGTGCGGTCGGACCCTGGCAAACAGCAGCCAGCTGGTACAGATTTACAGGTCCCATTTGGTTTCCCAGTGCATGAGTCGGTGTGTGTGTGTGTACGTGTGTGTGTGTGTGTGTGTGTGTGTGTGTGTGTGTGTGTGTGTGTGCATGCGTGCGTGCTAAACAGTATCTCTGCTTTTATCTCACAGCAGAGGGTCTGCCTCACCCAGACTGGAGCTGCTGCACAACATCGACCCTTTGTATGTTGACATCTCTCCATGTGAGTTCCCCCCAGCTAATTAAGAAATAAATCTCTTATTGTATAATTTTATTTATCATATGTGTTTAGATTAGAGCTTATTTGTTGGGTAATAATTAGGGATGTGTATTGGTGAAATTCTGGCGATATGATACTTATCACGATACAGGGGAGACGATACGATATATCACGATATATTGCGATACATTCAGTCGGACGATATTAGCGATTTTTTTTTAGACTAAAATTATTGTAGGAAAATTCAATAAACGGTCCAAACTGATACTTAACATGATTAACATGAGGTATCTGAACCATAATAGAGGGAATTTACGTTTCAATGGTGGAAACAAACTCCGTTGCACACTACGGCATTTGATTTGCACCAAAAGAAAAGAAAATACACAAATGTTTGCACGTAAATTCTTCCAAAAAAATCGATACACAGCTTTTGAACATCGATATAACATCGCAGGAAAAAAATATTGCGATATATTGCTATATCGATATTTTCTTACATTACTAGTAATAATGTATGTGAACGCAACTGAAGGTAGAGACCCTTTCCTCCTGAGTTAAGGTTACCTCCACCAGCACATGAAGCTAATCTGGAAAATAATAAAAAATGGCACTCTTCTTGTCCTACTCACTCATTAACGTTATTTAGATTTCAGTTAACTCTCTCTGTAGTTTCAATGGATGTCAGAAAATATTGATACACAAAAATAATGCAATATTTCATGTTTTGATTCAGAATCAATATTTAAAACCAGTGTATCGATTTTTTTTTCTTGAGAATTCGCAAACAAAAATCGACTATTTCTTTTGTGTGGTGCTGTTCAAACTCTGACTGCTAGGTGGCAGCAGTTTTATTGCCTTCATTGTGATGGAATGAGATTGAACAATAAGAAGTCTAAGTCACGCCTATGTACTTCCGGCTCACGGGTCCCCGGAAGAACAAAAATTATAGGTTTTGTGTGAAAATGCATACAGGACTACAGTTGCACGTCACCAAAGTGACGTCATTGAACTGGGCACATAGAAAAGCAGAGAAAAATGCCTGCAAGTTCAGTGAACTTCAAATCCTTCCCTCAGGAGGAAAGAACCACCATAGACATCGCCATGTGGTAAGTAGCAGCTGCGCTGAGAGAGCGGAGCGTCTGTGGTGACGTCGTATATGGGACATACCGGCGTCTGATTTGTATTCATGCTAATTACGAATTTTTACAAGCTGTTAAATCTCAAAGTACATGACTAGCGTGGCCGAAACACACATCATTACTTTTCATTTAAATTGAAGTACAACATATGTGCGATCCAGGATGTAAGGCAAAGCGAATTTGAAAGTAGCGTTTTTAGCCCCGTTGACTTTTTTTTCATTTTTTCGTTCGTCCGGGGACCCGTGAGCCGACCAGAAGGGAGGAGACTCCAGATGTGTCTTGGAAACGTCTAGCCCGAGTTTTCCAATTGAATGCAGTCTTAAATATTTGAAATATTGGAATATATCGTCTTGCGATATATATTGTATCACCAGATTCTTGCCAACACACACTCTTAGTTTCCTTGTTTTAACCACCAGCTGAAACCAAAGAGTGTCATGTTCTGCGGGTGGAGGTGGCAGACCATGTGTGGTGGTGGGTTTCAGGAGGCAGAAGAGCAGGCAACGGATGAAAAAATAAAAATGATTTAATTGTAGAACGGGAGCGAGAGGACAAACGAACATGCACAAAACGACAATGATCCGACGAAGACGGCAACAAGGAGGGAGGTATAAATACACAAGGGAATCAGGAACACATGGGCAGAGTAATGAGGGACAGGTGAGAACAATAAGGGTAATCAGGAGAGACACAGTCAGGGAGGCCGGGGTGGATCATGACAAAGAGTAAGTCTTCAGCTCCATTACCATGAATCATGCTTAGGCTGCTGCCCCCGCGACCCGACCCCGGGTAAGCGGCTGTAAATGGATGGATGGAAAATTAAGAATTGAATGTTTAGAGATGGAGAATCATGGTTTAGATGTGAAATTTATACAGAATACAAGCAATTTACAGCCACTAGTCAACCTAACATGCCTCCAAACTGTAGGAGAATACCTGCACAACAGAAAGTCACAACTCATCTGCCAGAGATGCATTTATAAAACCTGAGATGATGGAAACCTCATGTTTCCTCCTCCTCCTCTGTGTTCATGCTGTGCTGAATATGTGTTCCTTCTTTTTCTGCTGTTGTAAATCTGCAGGTTATTATTTTTTTCCCAGCACGATCATGAATACCAAAGTCTTGTTTCAGTCTGAATTTAAACAGCAGATTAAAGACAAAGCAGGTTAGGTCCTAGGAATTACATAATATCTGACAAACCTCATTAGATTTAGACTGTGTTTGCTCTGAATGTTTTATATTGTTTGGGTGGCTTATAGAGGGCAATATCATGTACAGGTCCTTCTCAAAAAATTAGCATATTGTGATAAAGTTCATTATTCTCTGTAATATACTGATAAACATTAGACTTTCATATATATTAGATTCATTACACACAACTGAAGTAGTTCAAGCCTTTTATTGTTTCTAATATTGATTACTTTGGCATACAGCTCATGAAAACCCAAAAGTCCTATCTCAAAAAATTAGCATATTTCATCCTACCAATAAAAGAAAAGTGTTTTTAATTTTAAAAAAAGTCAACCTTGAAATAATTATGTTCAGTTATGCACTCACTACTTGGTCGGGAATCCTTTTGCAGAAATGACTGCTTCAATGCGGCGTGGCATGGAGGCAATCAGCCTGTGGCACTGCTCAGGTGTTATGGAGGCCCAGGATGCTTCGATAGCGGCCTTAAGCTCATCCAGAGTGTTGGGTCTTGCGTCTCTCAACTTCCTCTTCACAATATCCCGCAGATTCTCTATGGGGTTCAGGTCAGGAGAGTTGGCAGGCCAATTGAGCACAGTAGTACCATGGTCAGTAAACCATTTACCAGTGGTTGTGGCACTGTGAGCAGGTGCTAGGTGGTGCTGAAAAATGAAATGTTCATCTCCATAAAGCTTTTCAGCAGATGGAAGCATGAAGTTCTCCAAAATCTCCTGATAGCTAGCTGCATTGACCCTGCCCTTGATAAAACACAGTGGACCAACACCAGCAGCTGACATGGCACCCCAGACCATCACTGACTGTGGGAACTTGACACTGGACTTCAGGCATTTTGGCATTTCCCTCTGCCCAGCCTTCCTCCAGACTCTTAGCCTAGTGAACTAGACCAAATTCTTGCTTTGCAAAGTTTGGTCTAGGAACGCTCCACTGGAACCTCTGCAGCACCTAACAGCATTCTGGCTGGCCGATCACAGCTCTCTAGAGGGGTTTCAAACACACACAAATGTGATTGGTCCATAATGGTAGGCCAATCATAGTGCTCTATCTGCTTAGTGAACAAATCACCGAGCTTTATCCGCTTTGTGGGCCAATCAGGGCACTCTATATGCCTGGTGTGTTGGATGATGCAACAGAGTGAAACAAGATGGCGACAGCTTGTTTGAAATGGCTTTTACATCAACTTTGGACTATTAGAACTTGGGCGTCATTAGAATCAGGAGCAGATAGATGTATTTAAGGTGCCTTTTTTTTTTTTAGAAAAAATGATGTGTTTTCTCCTTCTTCAACTGCGGACCACCTCAATTACCGATAGCTGTTGCGGTGAGTATGTCACATTCATTGTCCAGTAGCATGCGGAGGTCATTTGAAAGACAATGGTATAACCCGCCCCACAACTGAGAGCTGTCAATGGAGCGTTGCCGGACTAAATAATACATTTATTTAGTCTGGCTTGCCAGGCTACCAGACTCTGGCACCTTGGTTTCCGCAAAATTTGTTTTAATCCGAAAAAAGTACTTTGGACCACTGAGCAACAGACCAGTGCTGCTTCTCTGTAGCCCAGGTCAGGTGCTCCTGCCGCTGTTTCTGGTTCAGAAGTGGCTTCACCTGGGTAATGCGGCACCTGTAGCCCATTTCCTGCACACGCCTGTACACGGTGGCTCTGGATGTTTCTACTCCAGACTCAGTCCACTGCTTCCGCAGGTCCCCCAAGATCTGGAATCGGTCCTTCTCCACAATCTTCCTCGGGGTCCGGTCACCTCTTCTTATTGTGCAGCATTTTCTTCCACACTTTTTCCTTCCCACAGACTTCCCACTGAGGTGCCTTGATACAGCACTCTGGGAACAGCCTATTCGTTCAGAAATTTCTTTCAGGGTCTTACCCTCTTGCTTGAGGGTGTCAATGATGGCCTTCTGGACAACAGTCAGGCCAGCAGTCTTACCCATGATTGCGGTTTCGAGTAATGAACCAGGCTGGGAGATTTTAAAAGCCTCAGGAATCTTTTGCAGGTGTTAGTTAATTAGTTGATTCAGGTGATTAGGTTAATAGCTCGTTTAGAGAACCTTTTCATGATATGCTAATTTTTTGAGATAGGAATTTTGGGTTTTCATGAGCTGTATGCCAAAATCATCAATATTAGAAACAATAAAAGGCTTGAACTACTTCAGTTGTGTATCATGAATCTAATATATATGAAAGTCTAATGTTTATCAGTACATTACAGAAAATAATGATTTTTATCACAATATGCTAATTTTTTGAGAAGGACCTGTATGTGTGCAGTTTGGATTTTAGAGAATATTAATATTTTTGATTACATTTTTACAAACGTATCATTGACCACTGAGTGTGTGTGTGTGTGTGTGTGTGTGTGTGTGTGTGTGTGTGTGTGTGTGTGTGTGTGTGTGTGTGTGTGTGTGTGTGTGTGTGTGTGTGTGTGTGTGTGTGTTGTTTAACCTCTGATTGTAGGGAGGGTCCAGGAAATGTGTCATGTGACCAAAAAGACACTGGAAATACAGAGAAGTGGACTCTGGTCTAAACCACTTAATAATCTGTGGACCCAACCACCTCATCCATCTCTGAGTAGTAGTGGGACTCTGGTTTAGGGCAACTATTTCTGACTTTGGGTTAAAGGCTGCTCCTTAGTTTTGAATTCAAGACTACTATAGGAACAGGGGGAGGGCTTTTTTTTTTGCACCAAAATGTCTCACAGATGTACCACAGTAGTGAATCAATAGTAGAGCAGATGTAAACCCTTTGATCTTCTAAAGAACCCGTTTCTCATGGAGCACAACGTAATATAGTTGTTATAGGTCTCTGTAGCAGAAGTGTAATTGTGCTGTAGGACTGCACAGATATATGATAAATGTATTGTCATCACAATGGCAACAATAGTATATACTACTGTATTAATATCCTGTAGTATTACAGGGAGTTGTCCATGTCCTAAAGCAGCAAAACATTCCCAAACCATTACACCACAACCATGTTAGGCTGGTGTGACGTTTTAATGGTTCTATGGTTGAAACCGTAAACATCTTTATGAAGTTAGGGTTATCTCATCAGCTCTATTCTTAACATTTTCAGTACCTTTGTTACTGGGCTCTGTCACGCTAATGCAAATAAACTGTTGCTGGCCACGTCCACCCACATCCTGATTGGCTGCTATCAGGTGAGAAGCTCAGATATCCAGGGGGGCTCAGTAGAGTCGCAGCTCTTCCAGCCTCTACTGGTGGTGTGTGTGTGTTAATTTTCCTTATTGTGACATCAACCTAAACCAAAAGTTACTTGTTTTAACACCTTAATCTAACAGCTGAAATGTCTCCCAGCCTTAGTATCTAAGTGATTCATCGCTAAATTAAACAAATCAGCTGTGTTCATGATCTAAAACGAACAGAAAGCAGACTGCAGTGCCAAGTCTCAACAGAGCAGCTTGCCAGTCTGAAGTTGCAAGTGGAGTATTCTGGCCACAGGGGGCGATAGAGGCTGGGTGGCCTTTCATTAACTTGACGCATTTCAAGTCTTTTAACTCTTCCTTTTGGTATTTAGATTCACTTTTTCTTTTTAATTTTCAGAACCAACTTTGATTTCCACCCTGAGATCTTATTTGCCACAATTTAAAACCATTAATGGAAAAAAAGAAAAGTCCAGTGTCTGATTTATTGTGTTTTTTGCAACGGAGCTGTTTACACAGCCTAATTCTGTGGCCATCATTCAGATGATAAGAGAAGCAGAGTTAAAGTCAACTGTGCTGCTTTACAAGCTTTCACCGTTACGTTTTATGTTTAAATCTTTGTATTTTGGCCACCAGTGTGACAACCAGTCTCCCCCTTTTGCATTCCTGACGTGAGATTCCTCCTCTTTATTCCTTCTCATTAGCGCTCTTCACAGTCCTTCCTGTTTTACTCCAAGTTGCTCTTCACGCTTTTCTCTTTTTAATTCATCCAAAGCTCCTTCCTTTTTCATTTTTACAAACCTTTTTCCTTTTAAGCTGGCTTTGAAAATCCCCCTTCTTTGTTCTCGCAATGCCAGGAGAGGCATCCTGTCTAAATGTGTCACAGAGGGGTGCCTGCACCTCTGCCTTTTTGGAAAAGAGAGAAAGAGAGAGGGAAATCCTGGACTTCGCCCCAAAACTCAAATCAGCCCCAAATTTCCCCACCTAACTCCTCCGCTATGCGTCCAGCAGTTTCTCTGCTCAGTCCGAATTCCCCTCCTCCACCCTGAGCTCATTCCTGGATAATCTTGCTTTGGATCCAGATGAGCACATTTTGTGCTGACCCTTTTCTTCCTCTGTGCACGTATGAAACGAATGTAAAACGTGCACATGTATGCAAAATGTGCATCAATTTCCTTAAATTAGCAAAAGTAGGACAATGGCAAAATCAGTCAAACCGTGATGTTTGTATAGTGCTCATGGTGTCCATCTGCTAACTTATATAATGGCACAACTCCTTTTAGATACCCTCCTGCTTATGCAACAGTGTGTGCCCTGGAAGTGTTTACTTCAGGGAACACTCCTCAGCAAGCAGACCAACTTATTGCAAGCGAGAGCAATTAAGATGCCCACATGTCATTTGCGCAACAATCAGCGAAGGATTGAATGTTGAAGCTTTTAACATGTGGTTTAGGAACGCTGAGATGGGAAATGTTTTAACTCTCCAGTCATGTCGCTGTGGTGGAACAGCCTCTGCTTAACGAGCTCAGAAGGAAACGAAGGCTCTGTGTGGGTGCAGATTTGTCTATAACATCGACATACATAAATGGACAATGGGTTTCCATAGGCTCCAATAACACATTTTTGAGTTAAAATGGGAGGTGGCCACCACCGCCATTTTGACCGTGTCACAGGTTCCGTCAAGCCCAGACAATTCCACAAAAGGGATGACCGTGGAGCTGAGGGCGGGGCTGTAAGGCTTGGATCAACTGACGATACCCGTCGAACTGAAGCTAATGTAGCTACAAGCTAACCCAAAGCTAACGCGGAGGTGGGAGCTAAGCTAACAGAGGTAGCAACCTAGCTACAACCAGAGTTAACTGTGCACAACACCAGAGCTTCTGCGTCGGAGATACGCCGGGCTGACTGCTGGGTAAAACCGGGTGGAACACGGAGGTCTCCCGAGAGCTTCACAAGCCGGCAGCCGTGCAGCAGACAAGCGCCGCAGCGATCAGAGATGCGCCGAGCTGTTGGGGAGGGGACCATACAGATAGTCGGAACCCAGCTCCACCAACATGTTATATTTCAACCCATTTTCTAAAGTGCAGCATTATGTTAAATGCACTGGGTTTTACCCTATTACATTTAAATTTCATGGTTAAACAGTACATGTTAAAATCTAAGCTCAGCTAGTGCAAGAGCGGCAGTGACCTAAAATACATAAATATAATTTTACTTACCGAAAAAATGAAGTGGAGACTCTTTGGACGCTCTATTAGTGCAATTAATACCACAGCAAGTCATTTTGTCCAACAATTGCACAAACAATATCCAAAAAGAACACACAAACACTACAACTAATGGTCTTAAGTTCAGAGACAAAAAATTGCAGAACAGTTTTCATGCGAGGCCGAGGCTCAGACTGAGGCCTTTCCCCGGAGCTAGCTCTGTGGTCACGTGGGTCTGATGTTCATTAATTAGTCAGAATTTTAGGCTTTTAATACACTTAAACAGAAGAGTGAGAAAAAATTCACCCCCCTCATAGTTGTCATGAGTGTAAACTAGATCATTTAAACCAAAAACATGTTTTGGTACCAGGCTGTAAACATGTTTATTTCTGCTGTGAAATTGGTATTTTTAACATGGGAGTCAATGAGGATTTGCTCACTTCTGACACCAGCCCCTAGTGGATGAGGGTGGGACTGCAATTTATTTAATTTCCGCATTGGCCTCAATTTCAGACCCACATTGTGGGGGCTTGGTCTTTATGCAAGGAATGTGAGGAAGAATTTGTTTGTGACAGCCTCGGGAGGACCAAATCACTTGCAAACCTGCCTAATCAGGACCACATTGTTGGGGTCATTCACGGCATGAACTCCAGAATGCTCTCAAGGCAAGGTTTCCTCATTTTTGGGAAAACGCAGACATGTGTGCTCACTTCTGGGAGACATTTTCCATAAAAGTAGAAGTAGCTTGTTGCAGAAGCTGACACAAGTTTCTGGACATCATCAAAACAGGGATAAATTATTTACTTTTGCTTTGTTTAACTGGTGACGTATGCCACCTGGTAACTGTTGCTGGCTCTCATTTACGTATTGTTGCTCTCTGTATCTGCAGAACTGCACACATGTCAAATTACTCATTACATCTGGCAGACATGGAAGACTGGTGCTGAGTCAACCACATTTACCACCGTATTCGTCAAATCCCTCCTGCCAAGTTCCACGTGCTTAAGGAAGCTCTTGCATTAAAAAGCGTTTGTCCTAAAGGGAGCATGTCATGAATTTGCATTTTTGCTCCTTTGTCATTGAGGTCACATACAGTGCTCAGCATATAGTGCACCCCCTTTTAAAAAGTACCGCTTTAATACTGGCTCACTGAATAGAACAGTTTCCAGAAAAGGCTGGGTTTTTGTGAGCACTTGTCTAACTCCATAACATAAAATGAAGCTAATAATATAACTTAGATCACAAAATCTTCAGTTTTACTAAAATTGGTTGAAGCAAAACTGAGTCCACCCCACAACAAAAACTACATCTGTTATTTTGTAGGACCCCTGTGGTTTTCAGCACCAAGTCTTCTAGGCATGGAATGAACAAGTTGGTGACATGTTGCAACAGCTAACTTTTTCCATTCTTCAACGGCCTGGTTGCTGGATGGAGAGTGAAGCTCAACTTGCTGCTTCAGAATTCCCCACTGGCATTGGATTGGGTTCAGATCAGGAGACGTGCTTTGCCGTTCAGTCACCTTCACTTCTTCAGAAATGCAACAGTAGCTTTAGACGTGTGTTCTGGATCATTGTCCTGTTGGAAAAGAGCTCGGCGACCATGTGCACAGAGTGATGGCAGCATCCTCCATCAGTATAGAGCAGTACATTGCTGAGTTCATAATACCATCAATGAAATGCAGCTCCCCAACACCAGCAGCACTCATGCAGCCCCGTATAAGGACACTGCCACCACCGTGCTTCACTGTAGGCAAGCTTGGAACCACATTAAAGTTGATTTTTTTAAAACGAGGGATAACAATCTGGTACCCATTATGAATAGAAATGCCTTATACCTGTGCAAAGCTAAGCCGTGTTGAGTAAGCACTATAGTAAGAAAAAGGTCACAACTCGGTGCATTTAGATGTTCCAGTACATCGGTGAGTGAGTCTGGTGTGGAGGAACTTGACTGACCTGCACATAGTCCTGACCTCTACACTTTCACAGTGACCTGGAGTGAGCACTAGGCCTTACAAATGCCTAATGATCAAAACTTCCCATAAACACTCTGAAACCTTGTGGAAACCCTTCCCAAAAGAGCAGAATCTGTTATCGCTGCAAATGGCTGGGCAACTTTCTATTAAACCCTACAAATGAAGAATGTTGTAGACGTCTTATAAAAACCTCAGGAAACTGTGCCTCCTTTTTAAACAGGAGTGATTCCAGTAAAGCCGCCCTGTTCCTGCTGTTCTTCTGCCGAGTTTACAGCTCTATTTATTTTATTACCTTCACTTGATACTGACAGATTTTTAAGGTATGCACTAAAGTTTGGAGACAATATGAGTTCTTGTACGTTAGACATCCACAGAAGGAGCTTTGTGTCCAGTTGTGGTCTAATATCGTCTTGATCAGCGATTTCTGCTGTTTTTCAAGGCGAATGACCTGGAGTATCGGCTCTGTTGTCTGCTCTCTGTAGGCCCTGGCAGGCAACAGCACTTGACTTTGGCTCAGGGGGTCAGTGGAGACTCGTGGGCCAACTCTAGCTTCAATGTGTCCATTCACGCGGCCATCCGATCCTCCAACTGGAAGCTGCTAACGGGATACCCAGGTCTGTATCTCGGTTGGCTGTAATGACATGTTTAGTCTCCGATAGAAGTGGACTGGAGAATGAAGCCTTTACTTCGATACAGAAGGACAGTAAAGCTTAAATAAAGCCTCTGTAACTTTTCCCCCTCCAGGTTGTGATGTTTGGTTCCCTCGGCCTGAACAAAACACCTCAGAGTCCGTCTCATTTAAAGTGGATCCTCTAAAGCCTGTGATGCTGTTTGATGTAGAAAAAGATCCACAGGAAAGAAACGAGGTGTCTGCTCAGTTCCCCAAAGTGGTCGAGCACCTCCTCAACAGACTCCATAAGCTCCAGAGAACTGCATCACCCATAAACTTCCCCGATGATGACCCCAGATGTGACCCGGGCCCCGCTGGAGCCTGGGGGCCTTGGGCTTAGATAGACAACACGACATATGCGGGAGGACTTAAGGTGTTATGAAGGATTTTTTGCACTTTGATTTCTGGGGATTATGAAAGCAAAGAAAATGATGAATGGTTTTACTTTTGGCCTTTTTATTCCTTTTCTAATGTTGACTGGTATATTAGATTTTTTTATTCAGCATTTAAAGAGCTCAGTGACACATTTGACCTTTGTAGACATTGAATGTTTTATTTTGTGAAATTATGTATTAGAATTTTTTTTAACCTAAAGTACAGCAGCCAAAATTTCATCTGCAAAAATTCAACAACAAACGGGGTTGTCTCCTGGTGACACAGGTCAAAGCAGTCGTCAGTCGATCGAGTCGACGCCTCCGGAAGATGGTTACCCCTGCTTTCCACAGGAGCCGTCAGCAGCACGTCATAGCTGCTGATAGGAACCGCTGTGGTCAACAGAACCTTTTCCACTGGAGCCGTCAGCAGCGCGAGTCGGCCGCGTCTCAGGAGCAGCATGTCGCGGCCTTTACACGCCGGTTCTATTTTCTACGCACGACGCCTCTGAAACGGGTCAAGTTTGACATTTTGGGGGAAGGAAAGACAGGAAATCCGACGCGGAAATGGAGAGAAGCTCCCGAGATTCCAGAATAAAGAAACGTACTGCCTTCCGGTTGCTTTACTTTTAAAAACAGTTACTAAATGTGCGTCCCCGTGAGAAGTTATCACCTAGCTAGCGGTCTCCTTTGTTTTCAGGTCCGTATTGGCGATTATAAAACGGACAGAACATAAAACACAAACCTTTTGGAGCCATGTTGTAGTTTTCTCCTGCTTGTTGTTGTGTTTACTGACGAAGTCACTCGTGTGACTTCGTGCTCGGTCGGTGACAGCTGCTCCCCTGCTGCTTCGCGTCTCGTGGGAAGGGCCAAGCAGCAGTTTACGTGAGAAAGACGTGCTGCTGACGGCTCCTGTGGAAAGCCGGGGTTAGGGCCAATGAAAAGAAAAAGGGAATTCTGACTTTAATCTCAGAGAAAAAAAGTCAGAATTCTCTTCCTTTTCTTTTTTTTTTCAATGGACCTAATCCTTTTTCGTAGACTCCTCACTGCTGTCACATAATCGGAGATGCGTAATTTGATTGGTTAAAAGCCACTAGACTTTCCCCAGGAGGTCGCCTCATAAATTAAATAAAAAGAAGAATTCTTGCAGCTGAAATCCATAAATGTTTCCTTTCTTGTTTTTTGAGGTGCTGCAGATCTGAATCGGAAGCATCAAAACATGTTAAACCAAAAGGAATCATGTCAATTAGAAATGACTGAATTAAGCAAGAACAATATGCTTCATGTGAACATCCTAAATGGCTCATCCCTTCAAAGGGCCTGAATCTGAGAGCAACAGTTCTGATTTTACCCTTTTACGAATATCAGCACACACACTGTTAAATTATTGTCTGTTTCAGTATTAAATTAGTGTTTGTATTCAGATCTTTTTACATATTAGATCAGGAAGGCCAGGCATGGCTTGGATGTGTAATGAGGACGGGTAGTGGAGATGTTAGTAGAATGAAGGTTTAGGTTGGATCTGTCAGGTTTACTAGACGTCCACAGAAGGAGGTTGAGAGAAAGACCAAAGCTGAGATATATAGACCCTTTTACTGTTTGTAAACAATATGACGTCAGTGAGAATGCGCGCGCAGCTTGGCAACAGAGAATGGCGTTGTGTCAGGCTTTACCAAGCTACGCTGCGGGGTTATCACCGGCAAATCTTGAACGTTATATTATTAAACTCGCTTTAACGAATGGCAACAGACTCCCGGATCCCTGTGGCATTACGGAATGGGTGGAAGATGTAGGTGCGTGGCCAGATATCCAGTGGCCCGATATATATACGTTTTTAGTGGAGAGGCCCAGTAAGTACACACGTGAGAAGCTACGGGCATACAAATTGTTAGATGCATACAACTATGTTGTCTGTGGCCACGTACAGAAAGTAAAATATCACCACATAGACTCTGAGTTTTGCGTCTTGAAGGCAGAGCAGAAGTCCTTCCTAGCCAAAGACAAGGACACAAGACTGCTATGTACGAGGCTTGGGTCATAGTAAACAAACCAGAGAACTATGTCTTCACAGCCAACTGTACCTGCATGGCAGGGTGAGTATAGTTTCTTTTTTAGCGTGCTCAGAGTACAATCGTGTTAATTTCAGAGAAATACGGTTTACACTAATATGCAGTGGGAAAATACAGATGAATTAGAATGAAATGTTAATTTGAAGCATGAAATAAAGCGTATAAATTTGTTTAATTCTGTCATTTTGATGTTCCAGACTTGAGCTTTGTGTTAGGATGGGAAAAACAGAAAAGGCTGCAGTTACATCTCAGGCATGTGCATGGAAAGACCTGAGCAGGAAAAATGTAGAACCAGCTCCACTGAAGATGATCAGTTTCCACAAACCGAAGAAGTTTTGCATACAGCTCCCAGCTGCTTCCGAAACTGTTAGGAGGAGCAGTGTCACACTAAGAGGCATGTAACGAATGACAAATGTGTATCGCCTCCGATTTTGCTAAAATGGATTTGCTCCCTTCGGAATTCTGTAAAGTTTCAGTCCACTGCTTGAAGAGAAGCGATTCTGGCATCCATACACGCAACAACCCGACATTTTTATGTGCTTAGAACTTCAAAACAAAGGGTTTAAAATGCTGTTTTAATATTGAGTGTGAGTGAGGAAGCCTTCACTCTCGTTGCCAGGCTGCACGCGCAACTTTTGATGACGTAGGCAGTAAAAGGGTTTATATGGATACATGGAAGTAGTAGGTGACTAGTGGAAAAGTAGAGGACTAGGGTCACAGGAAGCTGGTGTCTAACTCCAGTGATGAGAGGGTGGAGACACCCTGGACAGGTCTCCAGTCCAACAAAGTGTCACAACTAGGGAGAATTTAGAGTCTCTAAAAACTTGACATACATGTTTTTAGTTTGTGGGAGGAAACCCATGGATGACGACACGCAGAGAGGCGGCAGAAGTGGGAGTCAAATCAGCAACCTTCTGCAAGGAAACCAACTGCACCAGCATGCATCCCTGCTGTGGAGACCCCTGAGGGGAAATGGAGTCTCTAGTGACTTGAAACTTCATCACGCCTCACAAAGAGCTAGATCCAGCAGCTCCTACACATCTGTGGAATATTCTTCACTTTTCAAAACTCTCAGGAAAACCAGAATGGTTATTTTTGATCAGCTTGTCTGCTGTTTTCAGGACTGATGTTGGATAAGTAAATGTTTATTGAAACCGTATTTGAGATCTCACTCTTGTGGCATCGTGCAGATTATTCCACATTTACATTTTGGTCAGTGAGAGCTATGTAATGGATGGATGGACAGAGTAAAAGAAATGCTCTTTTGTAGTTTGTATTTAGACCTATTAAGGACCTACAGGTATTTTTGTGTTTTGTAGCTGGGGCTAGCATTTTCTTGTACATTTCTGAACCCTCCTATGACCTAAACAGTAACCTCCACCTGGAGATGTTTTCTTCTCTCTGGGCTGCAGTTAAATTTGTATTTATTTTTAATCCATTGCACAAAAGAATCTGAGCTGGGGTAAAGAAACTCATTTCCTGAATGCATACTTTATCTTTGACCTTTGGACCTTGAACATCTGACCCCCCCCCCCCCCCCTCGCTGACATCAACATGCAGACCACCACAGGAAGTGCTCCCCACAGAGTGGGCGGCCCCATCCTAATGTGGACCTTGGCCCTTTGACCTGCCATGTGTGCTGATTGGCAGGACAAACGACAATGCTGCGACCACTAAGTAGAACGGCAGCACTGTGGGGCGATTAGACTTTAACGGGTTAGTCATGTCACTAAAGCCTGTTTAGCTAATGAGTGTTTTGCATTATACGACCGATCGCCATGGCAACCACAGCTGTGATGTTGACTTTTAGCAGTTTACACCAAATGACAAACAGAAGCAAATAGTTCTAGATAGAGGATAAATACTTTTTATAAAGTAATCTAAATGTTGAAAAGTAGATATGGGGAAATTATTACATTTCATTCTGGTGAGAATAGCTATGGGTTGCCAGTAAGTTAGGAATCAAAACCGCTGGCTTGGCTCCTGCTGGTGGAGGTTCTCAGTCATCTGACGCGTGGTTTCCCTCGTGTAACAATAGGAGCTATTGTTTGTATCTGTGGGTGTCACTGGAGGTTGTTGCAGCACAGGGGAATACTCCGCTAGAGTTTAGATGCTGGGATATAAACATGTATCAGGAATCATTACGCCCTGTTAGATAGGAACAGAATATAGTCTTTTTACACCAAAGAGGAGATTACACTAAGGTTCAAACTGTCATCTGGGCCTTTTTTTTATTTTTTTTTCCCTGTAAATTTGCTTTTTTTTGAGATTGGTCAGTTTCATCCAATCAATGCAATTTGATAAAATGGAAGAGAATACAGGTGGCCTGGCTCTGAGGAAAAAAAATACCATCTGCATTTTTTTTATTATCCAAGTATTGATAACATAAAAATATTCACTTCCTTAGATATTTTTACGTTTTGTTGCTGTCAGGTTTAAGCACTTAAGACCCCATATAACAACACTACACAAGGAAAGAGACACAAAAGTCAGAATTCTGTTTTAAGCTCGAGGAGAATGGAATAAGGCCACACCATCTCAGTCTCCACTGAGCTGACAGTTCCTCCAAAACATTCTGGCCTTTGGAATCCGAGCGTCTCTATTTACTACAAGCTGGGAGCTCCCTAGGTACATGCCTGAAGAACTGATCTGAAGGGAGCGGGGAAAACACAGCTCTCAGTCTTTAATTGTAACAAGTTTCAAACAAAGAGCATATTACACAAAGAACTTTCAGTGTAATCACCCGATGAGTAGCAAACAGTTGCACGAGTCAGCAATTGACAGATCAGATCTGCTCGGGTCATCTTTGGGTCACATTAGGTCAGATTTTAACACTCTTAAAGTCTCATGAGGGGACTTTGCAATACAGCAACTGTTTAAGCATCAAATGGTAAAATCATTAAGCATAAAACATAATAAATGAAACCAATCTTTAAATGTAATTAAAGCATGATAAAGAAAACATGAATAATTATTCTATCAGTTGCTTTTATAAGTATGATTTAGGCTTTTTGGGGGAAAACTTTAATTTAAAACTGAAAACCGATATTTACAAAAACAATTTCTTTAATTGTGCAGCAGTAGCTCAGGAGGTAGAGCGGGTTGTCGGGTAATCGAAAGGCTGTAGGCTCAATCCCGCAGAGAATGTTGCTGTTGTGTCCTTGAGCAAGATGCCCAGTCAACCTTTCCTGCTGGTGGCAGACCGAGGGACCAGCGCGCCTCCTTTCAGTAGCCTCACCCCTGCCAGTGTGCCCCAGGTAAGCTGTGGCTACGTTGTAGCTCCTCACCATCTGAGTGTGAATGGATGAATGAATGATGCAATGTAGTGTAAAGCACTTTGGAGTCCTCTACCTCATTTATCATTTAATAAAAAATGTATTCTGAATAAAATTACTCCTTAAATTAACTGACCTACTTCAATTGAGGTCCGCTAATCCCATCAGTCACAATTGATTAAATAGAGATTACCTGATGTTTGCCAGGTAATGGAAGTGTAAAAAACTGCCTAGAAAATCCAGCTACTGGTTCATCAGCATCTGCAAAACATGAAGAAAAAAGAACACTCAAAAACAAGTCTGGAGATTGCTGCAAAAAGATTTTCAACTCACTGGACATTTGGTAAATCAGTCTGTAAGAAATGGAAGGAGTATGGCTCTTGTCTAAATCGGCTTGCTGTTATAGAAAAAAGAGCAGTCAATTAAAAGAGACTTCTGTCTTTAGCCTGATTAGATGACACAGGTTGTTATGGACATGCCACCCTCACTGCTCTCAGGTCTGAGGATAAGCTCCTCCTAGCTCTTCCAAACGCACGTCTGAAAAGCCGTGGAGAAAGGGCTTTCTCTGTCTGTGCTCCCAAGCTGTGGAATGCATTACCACTACTAGTGAGGCAAACACCAACAATTAGCATTTTTAAATCTCGCATGAAAACTCACTACTTCAACCTTGCATATAATACATAATCATGGACCACTTTCGACATCTGCATTCTTTCTACAATAGAATGCACAATAATTAACATCTGTATTACTGTGGTTCTTTCATATGTTTTTATCTGTTGTTTCACATTCCTTTGCGTTTTTAGTGTTTTACGACTGTTAGTTCGAGTATTTTCTTGTTTTCATTTTTTCTTATAAACTATGCTTTAAATGTCATTCTGAACGTGTTAATTTAACTGTAATCTTTTAATGTACAGCGCCTTGTCTGGTTGTAATGCCATGTTGAATGCGCTTTATAAATAAAATGGTATGGTATGGTATGGTACTGAAGCACGGTGGTGGCAGCATCATGTGGAAAGGCTGTTGGAAGGCTGGTAAAGGTAGAGAGGAAAATACAGAAAATAATCCTCAAATAATGAAAGGCTGTCTTAATCAACAGAACTACAATCTGGGTAAAGATTTATGTTCCAGCAAGAAAACGACCAACAGCAAAAGCTAACCAGGAAGGGTTCAAAGCCAACAAAGTGAATGGTCTAGGGTAGTTGGATCAAATACCAAATCTCAGTCCTGTCAAGAACTTGTAGCTGAGCATGAAAAGAGCTCTCCATGCCCAGTCCAAACAGAAGATTAAAGGTGTGTGTCCTTGTGATGGACTGGCAACCAGTCCAAGGTGTTGCCAGCCTCTTGCTCAGTGACTGCTGGAGGTTGGCGCTAGCTCCCCATGACTCAAGTGGGGAAAAACGGTTAAGATAATAAATGAACGAGTGACTTTATTTTGTAAAAATTACAATCAAAACCCCAAACAAATGTTACAGATCATGATATTCAGGGAAGGGTGAGGATTTAGCCCTTTGCTCTTTTTTCTGTTGCTGCATGCCAGTCTAGCTAAAGTAAGCACAAATCAAACTTATTAAATTTGCTGATGGCACAACAGTCGAGAGTCACATTCGTGATGAAAATGTCATCTTACAGAACTGAGGTGGAATAGTAGGTTGGCAACATTCAGAACTATTGTAGACATGCCCCTTCAACTGATGATGTCCTTTTACCACCATTTACCCAGATGCTATAGAGGGCATCCTGAGCAGCACCATCACTTGACGGTGTGGCAACTGCAGTGCAAATTGCTCTATTCTTTTTGATAACACTCATTAACAATCAATGCCTTTCCAGTCTAATCACGTGGTTCTACATTTCTCAGTTGCTATGAAAATGGACCGATTGAAGCTGAAAAGACACACAGTTGAGGGATTTGGGGGGGGGGGGGGGGATTTTAGGTCACACTGTTTGGGGCTTATGACCTCAGGGGCTCAAAATGAAACCATGCCCAATTAATAACAAGCTTCTTTTTTTAGGTCAGAATTGGTAGAGTACTGGCTTGGTTACAGTCAGCCCATGTGGCCTGGCCGCAGCATAAGCAGCTTGTTCTAAGATTTAGTGCACAGTTTTATACAGTCATGCTTTCTGAGCGTGGCAATCTCTATTTTGGAGTATGCTGCCCAAACAGGTCTGAAATGATGGTTAAATGAACCAGAGAGTCAGAATTTGGTATCAGTGAAAACCAGAATGCCACATGATTGTTTTATGTTTCTGAGAAAAATCTTTCAGTGCAGCCACAGTTATAAACTTGCCACCCACCTCCTCTGTTAGTTTACTCTGCAATCATAATGCTGAGTTTCAGGATGGGAAAATATTTCATTAGATTAGACTTTATCATTCATGTTCCTCCCGAGCCTGACAGTTTCTCAGCTCGTCCTGAGACCGCTTTAGCACTTCGGCTGTGGTGAGCTGCCCCTCCCTGCAGAGTTTCACCATACCACCACATCATATTACGAGTTGGTGTCACAACTTATTATCTTTTCCAAGTGGTTTTCTGTGTGTCTTCAACACTTAAGCCTGAACTGTGATTCTCTGAGGACATGAAGGGCCTCCGGTGAAACAAGGCTGCAATTCGCCTGCTCCGACGTCACCCAGCACTTTTGTTTTCACGGTCACGACGAAGCTGCGTGAGCCTCCAGAATGCGTACAGATATGATAGCCACAGTGATATTTTCAGATGGCAGAAGATGCCTGTCATCCTTGAATCTCCTCTGGTGTGTTCACAAGGAGGGGAAAGGCCTCAGCTCACAGTGAAGTTGAATTCCAAACAAAATGGTGTCTGCCTGTGTTCCCGTGAAAACCGATTCAAATCATAATGACCAGTGCAGCATGGAATGTTTCCGTTTGTGGAAATGTGGATTCTGCTTATTTCATTCGTCCCTGTGTAAATAAATCTATTCATTCACTCATATTGTTGCGTAATTGTTTTTTGTTCAATAAAGTTCTTTTGAATTTTGCCCCACTTCATCAAAAGTCAGACCTGCTCCGGGTCTCTGTTTATTAACTGATACTTTTGCTTTTATTTTAATTTCCTTTAGCAAAATAAACACATTTCCCCCCAAAAAATGTTGTATTGTTATTTTTTGGCTACAGGACTACAACCGCAAGAACTACAATTGCAAATTTGTCCTGACCAATCAAAATCTTTTGTATCATTGTGCTAATGTAACTTTTACAAACATGGTAACGTCACTTTCCCAAGTCGTACATCTATCCAGTCATCTAGTGTGAATGTGGACTCCGAGTCGGCTCACATAGCAGGAAACATGGCATCTAATTTGCTGTCCCCAGAGACTTGTGCTGTCGTTGTGTCCTTGGGCAAGGCACTTAACCCACGTTGCCTGCTGGTGGTGGTCGGAGGGACCGGTGGCGCGAGTGCTCGGCAGCCTCGCCTCTGTCAGTGCGCCCCAGGGCAGCTGTGGCTACATCGTAGCTCATCCCCACCAGTGTGTGAATGTGTGTGTGAATGGGTGAATGACTGATTATGTTGTAAAGTGCCTTGGGGGGTTTCAAGAACTCTAGAAGGCGCTATATCAAATACAGGCCATTTAATCCCAGTACTCGCACTTCCACACTTGCACCCTTCGATTGCGCATTCCAGTCCAGGGGTGTGGATAGGGTGTCCCTACTGAAGAAAAGTGGTTATAAAAATGAGTGTGAGTATTCTGATCTTTGTTGTTGCACACCTCAATTTACCTGAAAGGGATAAATAAAGTCATTTCTATTCTGAACAACTGATGATCCATAAACATTGCATAGTACAGATTAGAGATGTAACGTGAGGAAGTATGGGTTTTTCTGTGCCAAAGGTTGTATATGCCCGGCTGGGTCAAAGCTGGGTCACCAGCAACTTTCACCCACAGATAAAGACCTGAACCGCCAGCAAGTCTGCACGATTCCACAACAACCGAACATCTGGTCTCCAGAAGAAGGACTCCACTGAGTAGCTAGTCATAATAAAACAGAGTCTTAAACTTCCTTTTCTTTATTTTAAATGTTAAATAATCATTTGATCATTTTGCTCATTATAAATGTGTTTTAATCAAATGAATTATTATTATGCTTTGGGTAATCATAATGAACTATAATGAATCAATACTTAATTAAATAATGTTTTTGGGAGATGTTTAGCGATGACCTTCACACTCGCTCACACAGGTCTGCATCCACAGTAACTCCAAAACACATTTGCTCTGACGCACAAGTTTGCTTTGGGAAGAGAAGTGGTTTTTGGTAAGTTAATCAGTTTGAGATTGACAACGAGAGAGAGCGGAGGTGCTGAACAAACGCCAACGGGGAACGGAGCCCCGACGGCTCTTTTCTCCCCCCCCCCCACCCCCCCCCCCACGTGGTTTCTGTCAAGCCAGACAGGATAGCTGAAATGCAACCAGCTAACGCAGACTCGTCCCAGAGTCTTTGATTTCTGAGTTAATTTAAACTTGAGAAAGCGCATCTGCCGAACACTCCAGAAACGTGTACCGAGGTCAACTCTGGACCGGATCGTCAGCACACCTTCGTCTTCTCTGTCAGCCAAGGTGTCACCTGGATGAAACATCCTCCTGTGACGTCCGGATCTAAAAGAGGGTCCTAAGGTCGGTGAGGCAGAACACAATAGATAGCGTTCTGATTAGAGCCCTGCACTGAAGCCCTAGGCCCTCGGGTCGGCCCGGCCCGACGGCCCTCGGGCTGGGCTTCGGGCCAACGACTGTGTAATTACCTCGGACACGGGCCGGGCCGGGCGCCTTTATTTTTATTCGAAATCATTAAAAAAATTAAAACACTTAAACGCAGCAGTAGAGCCCTGTGCGGGACTGTTTTCTTCATCCCGCTCCGCTCCCGCTGAATTTCTGACCATTACAGCCTGCAACCGCAACGTGTGTGTTACACTCCCGCCCGCACCTGCAGCGTGCATGTCTACTCCCGCCCACACCTGCAGCGTGCATGTCTACTCCCGCCCGCACCTGCAGCGTGCATGTCTACTCCCGCCCGCACCTGCAGCGTGCATGTCTACTCCCGCCCGCACCTGCAGCGTGCATGTCTACTCCCGCCCGCACCTGCAGCGTGCATGTCTACTCCCGCCCACACCTGCAGCGTGCATGTCTACTCCCGCCCACACCTGCAGCGTGCATGTCTACTCCCGCCCACACCTGCAGCGTGCATGTCTACTCCCGCCCGCACCTGCAGCGTGCATGTCTACTCCCGCCCACACCTGCAGCGTGCATGTCTACTCCCGCCCGCACCTGCAGCGTGCATGTCTACTCCCGCCCACACCTGCAGCGTGCATGTCTACTCCCGCCCGCACCTGCAGCGTGCATGTCTACTCCCGCCCGCACCTGCAGCGTGCATGTCTACTTCCGCCCGCAACCGCAAAACTCGGAGAAATTATTACCTCACAATAAAAGAGATGTATTGAGTTTGCGTCCTCAACATGTCATTTTATAGGTTATCCGCTTTCACAGCAGTGCTGCGCTCCGTTTCAATCAGGCTGCACAGCAGGATTTCCCCTCGTAGCGATATTTTCTCTAACTCTGATTGCTTCATGCTATAGATCGTTGGAAAGCTGCTTTTATGTACTTTTAGGAACCGTTGGAATTATTTGAATCTGATCAGCCATTCAAAAGTTATAAAACGGAGCATTTTGGATGACAAACTCGCACGTCTCTGAATCTGTGTTGTGATTCGTTGCGCTCAAGACAGGAAATCCCGGTGGCTACCATAATGTATTGTATATGCACGGAAAGCCCCATTTTTTATCTTTTCAGCACTTTTGCAATTTTAATGATATCTTGAACTAGAGCAGGGATCGGCAACCCGCGGCTCTTCCATCCATCTGCCGATGTGCTTGTAAAATAATGAATGGATATTTAAATAAAATGCTTTATATTTTACTGAATTAATTTTATATCTGTAAGTCAATTCTATGTGAAGATTGTCTGCGTAAACCTGAACAGTTCCAGCCCGGTCTTACTGTGAGACCGTGTTGGGTCACGCTTGTGCGTAATCATATGCGCTCATGAGCTGAAGAGGATGTGAGATTCTGGGCTTCTCCTCAGACGGCTCCTGGATGTGTCGCACATTGGAGACAGGAACAAGCGCTATTCAGCCAAAGTTTCATAATCAGGGAACATTTTCTAAGTGACAAGTCTCTCTGAGAGACAGGGTTTGGAAAACACTCGCTTCAGTGGGAAGCTTCCCGCATGCGCTTCTGCGACGCTCGGATCCTGCACGTCTTTTAACACATTGGTCAGGATTGACGCACTTTGTTTTCATTTAGTTGGTTAAAAAAAGTCGGGCTTGGGCTCGGGCCGGGCCAGAGAATCCTGAAAACCTTTTCGGGCCGGGTCGGGCTGGGGCTCCACCCCCTCGGGCCGGGCCGGACACGGGCTCAGATTTTAGGCCCGTGCAGGGCTCTAGTTCTGATGCTGTTTTCCTAATAAAAACTAAGTTTAATTACAAAACATCATTTTTCACTCAGTTCACCTTTTCTCTCCCTGAAGCAATCTCAGACACCTGCATGCACGCATTCATAATTCCATCATCCTCAAATCTTAGCACATCCAACACAAGGTCTATTTGTGCAAGCTTAAAATATCAACTGTTAAAGATTGTCCAACAAGGTTGCCAATGTTGATTGTTTTTCCTATGATTGTCATTTCAAATCATTAGTTTAAATTGAAGAATTAAAACTCTTAAATTTCAAACTTGTCTCTTCATTGAACTGAAACACAGACAAACGGATATGATCGTCAGTTTATCGATGAAAACAACCTTTGAGTCTTCTTATCTCTATAAAATTTGGTTATTAATTTATTAAAATTAATATCTCAAATTAATATGTAGGATGGTTCCTCTTTAATAAAAGAGCCATAAACCATTACACTACAGAGATTAGGACTTTAGTTTGTAAATTGATAACCCAAATAAGTGGAGAAAAATGGATGGATGGTTTCTGTATTTTATCCCGAAAATATTCCATTGGTTGACATGGAGGTGCCGGGATCTAAAGCTTAAGCAGAAACCAGCCTTTAGGGGGGCGCTTGTTTCGTTTTGGACTTACATTTCTGTATCTGTCAGGCACTGTGGTGTTTATTTTTGACAGTCCTGACCTATGCTGCTCACAGTTGCATTTAAAAGTTACTTTATTTTAATCCCCACTTTAATTTTCACTCACTCTCAGTATCAGGTTGAAACATTAAAGTGGGGAATCGACCGCACAATGCACAAATGTAGAAAAGCCTTAATGGGTGTTAGAGAGCGGCTGCTCAGCCCGAAACAAACAGACAGAACCGAAAATGTAACCAAATATGAAAGTCTTCAAACAGCTCCTGTTGTTTTACTTCACAAAAACATCTGGAGGCATGGCAGGGATCTTTCGTCACTGTTTTCGTTTATTTGTTTGATGAGTCAAAGCCTCGCTGGTCTTGTTAAAGGGGCAAGAATAAGTACATGCAGCGTCAACATGCAGGGAAATAACCACAACCACCATGTTTACTTTGATGTTAATTACATATTTCTCACTTCATAAAAAGTAAATTTAGAAAAATCTTCTTAGTTTAAGATTTTTTGGGGTATTTGACATTTCTTTGAGAGTGTGTGTTTTTATTGTCTTCTACAAATAATTTTCTATCATCTGTGATTTACTGTCATCTCTAAAGGTCAACTTCACTGGAAAAATCATTTTATAATCATTGTTTCTGATTAAAATCAGTCACGTTTAACATGCAAGAAACATTCTTCTACCCCTATTTTCTGCTTTAGCTTCTGATGGAAAATGTATGGGAAAACGCTCGGTTCAGAAAAGCCCGGACAGATCTATGTCACACTGTCACCACACATTCATGGACTCACGATGGGGAAGGCTGTTGTTGGTTTGGCGTCCAGGAAACAACAGACAACATCTCGACTGGTAGAAGCTAACCGTTAGCATTGTAGCCTCCAGGAAAGGTCAGTTTCATCTACAGTTTGACCTCTCCAGTATCGGGTCATATGGAGACATATGTCTTAACTGGAAACAATAATCTGCAAGAAATGTACTGCTGCTTGCCCGAGCTCCCTCTTAAGCCTGATTTATGCTTCTCCGTCTGCGTCAGTGCGGAGCACACGCAACGCCATTATCCGTCCTTGCGTAGGGCTCCGGCAGGCACGCAAGTACGTACGGAGTCGAGCCCACTTTTTTAAACATCCGTCGAACAAGACGGATTACGCAAGCTTGTGATTGGTCAGGACGCCGCTGTTGTTTACAGCGCCGCCATTGCAAAGAGAGCCGAGGATAACTAGCGGCAGACACGGAGAAGCTTGAAGAATACCTCGCGAAAAAAATCTAAAAATATGAACGTTTAATTCTCCCGTGACTGGAGGAGTGAAAAGTTGCGAAGCAAGCGTTTTATTTGTGGACGGAAATGACAGGAAACATGGGTTTAGAGGTGGGGTGCGCATGAAGCGGTGGAGGAGAATGAGAGAAAAATATGTCCATGTTAAAAGTCTCTTATATACACAAAAAAACACAAAATAAACACACGATCTTGGACCGATACATGACAGGATACCACAGAACAGCGCTAAGCCCTCTGTTGTCCTGCCGGGCAATTGCTTTGCAACACTCTCCAGGAGACGGAGAAGTATGAGAGCAAAACGCTTCTGTCAATCCATGCGTGTCTGTCCCTTGCGGAGCTGACGGAGAAGCATAAACCAGGCTTTATCCAAGACTGCTTTGCTTCACAGAACAAGAAGGATGAACTTTCATAATTAAATCATATAATGAAATGAGCAATATGAGTTAAATAATCATTTGGTCGAATGAACAGTAATGGCTGACGAATAATAACAATGTTTTTGATTAATCTGTGATTAAATTACTGAAGGTGAAAAGAATATTATTTTGTTATGATCACTAAAGTTTGATTTAACAAGTGAATCACTGTGTCACGATCTGCCCCTGCCCGCCTGACTGTGTTCCTCTCCTGCTATGATTACCCTTATTGTTCTCACCTGTCCCTCGTTTACCTGCCCATGTTTCCCTAATTAGCCCTCTGTATTTATACCACCTGTTTTGCCCCTGTCCTTTGTCAGATCATTGTTGTTGTTTGTTGGTGTTCCTGTTCATCCCATCCTGCCATTAAACCATTTTTACTTTTACTGAAGCCTGCACTTTTACCTCCTGCTCAGCTCATCCACACATGGTCCGCCGTCTCCACCCCCTACACCATGACACACTGTCTATTGACAGCTCACACACTCAGACACACGACAATGACAAGGTTAAACTAATCTCATTACACATTGCTTTCTGTTCCACAAATCAGAACTCCTGTATCTGATGTAAGGTGTGGTTTCTGAGGTTTGTTGGCAAAACCCATTTACATGTCAAATTCTAATTGGCCATGTAATCAAAATATAGCCATCATTAAAACAGAACTCACTTTCTGAGTGAGTCAGTTGAGCATAACTCTGACTGGCCATCGGAGGAACACTCTTCTCCCATCGCATCTGTCAGAACCTGTTGCACGCTAAAGCTGACACAGCCAAGACTCCTTCAGAGTCCATCAGTTCGAGACGCAAAGCTAGTCCACCTGTTTGTTGTGACCTGGAGACGACTCTGGACTGACCTGGTCGTACTGCGGTTCTTCTACAAACCTCGGTACCTTGGGGGTCCACGGACTCCCCAACATCTCGGATTCAAAAGAGGGTCTCCGAAAAGGGGTACGTAGACACAACAGATTGCGTCTGATGTGCTTTTATAAACCCTCACTTCTAGTTTATAGCAGAACAAGTTCACTCCCACTCAGACCTCAGTTTCTTTCAGATACAAGGTTGTGATAAACATTACACACCATTCCATCACATCCATCACATTCCATCCACATAAAGTGTTTCCTAGCTGTCATGTTTTTAATTGTTTAGGAAATACACATCTTACTTTTTATAAACTTGACTCGATCTGCATTAATACGAAGTGTCTTATGATCCCTGAATAAACAAAGAATCCTAATTCTTCTGGTTAAACATTCAAAGATCAATCAGATTGGATTTCCATGTTTATATAGAAATTCACATTTTATTGGTCAAATGTAGTGTAGTATATTGAACATAAAAAGCACCCAAAATACATATGTATGCTAACTCTGCAGAATCAGCAACGCCATGACGCACGGCAGAACTCCTTCAGGGTGCGTTATTTGTGGCGATAAAACATCAACATTACAAAGTAAATGGAGTCAGTGGTGGAGCCGTGTTGCTGTTGTCCAATGAGAGGTGAGATGTCCAAATATCAGGACATAAGTTGTGCCACTCTCTTCTCCAGCTGATTTCTACGACCTCAAACAGATGCACAGAAGCCCCCCCCTCCCCTCCCCTCCCCTCCCCCCAGATTCCTACTATTCCTACTAGAGACCACTAGCCTGGCAAGCCAGACTAAATAAATGTATTATTTAGTCTGGCAACGCTCCATTGACGGCTCTCAGTTGTGGGGCGCGTTCTACGTTGTCTTTCAAATGATCTCTGCATGCTACTGGACAATGAATGTGACATACTCTTGTTTCACTCTGTTGCATCATCCCACCCACCAGGCATATAGAGTGCCCTGATTGGCCCACAAAGCGGATAAAGCTCTGTGATTTGTTCACTAAGCAGATAGAGCACTATGATTGGCCCACCATTATGGACCAATCACAGCTCTTTATGTGTTTGAAACCCCTCTAGAGAGCTGTGATTGGCTAGCAGAGTCCTGGTAGGAGCTGCAGAGGTTCCAATGGAGCGTTCCTAGACCAAACTTTGCAAAGCAAGAATTTGGTCTAGTTCACTTGTCTAAGAGACCACTGCAAATGTAATAAAATATGAGTAGTGCAGATATACATTAAATGAAAATGTACAGTGTTGTTTTTTTTCCAAATTAGTACAAATTCATCCATCTGAACCACTTGCAGGGTCTCGTGGAGCTGGTGTCTGTCTCCAACAGTCAATGGGTGACACTGGACATGTTTCCGGTCCATCAGAAAGAAAAAACAAACAATCGCTTACTCACACCTAGAGACAATGGAACATTTCCACTTAACCAATCATGCATGTATTTGGTCTGTGGGGAGAAAACCCATGAAGCTGCGGCTGGTACCTGCAACCTTCTCGCAGTAAAGTGTTCCACCATGCAGCCCAATAAGGAAAAGCCTCACTGTTTAAGTTTCTCTTTAAAATGTACGCAAACTGACGTCTTGTCCACCTTGTCGGGGGGACAAATGACTAGTAGCAACCAGCTGATTCAGGAGTAGATTGCTATCCCCTCATGGCCTCTCATATGGAGCACCACATATTAGAGCTTTAAAATCATATCTACACGACCACCTGTAAAATGGTTTAATTTTTTCACCAAAATCAAGGACAAAAATGAATTGAAATGTAATGCTGCTGTAACGATTAAATTTACATATTATTTAATGAACCATAAAATGTGAGATTCCATAGGAAATATGAAATCAATCGTATGGACCTTTGGATAATTTAAACCAGAAGATTGAAACTTTTTATTGCAGGGATTGTGTAAGAGCTTTGTATTAACTCAGAGACAAAAGAAAGAGAGTCAAGTTTTAAAAGTTTAAAGATTTATTACTAAACAAATTAAAACTAGACTAACTTTAAACACTAAATGTATGTTGTAACTAAGGTGAAGTGGGACGGAGAATGGTGTAATGTGGAATGTTGTTCAGAACCAGGAAATTCGGAGAAACGATTAGTTCTGATGGGAGTGAAGGTGATGTCTTCGCGCTACGCTTTGATTTGGAGATTCGTAACACACATTGAGGCGCCATTCTGTCGGCCTACGTAGGCTGCCGGCTGGGTCTCCCCGCAGCTCGGCGCATCTCTGTCTGATCGCGGCTTCTGTTTGATGCGCGGGCTGCCAGCTTGTGGAGCTCTGCGATGGAAACCTTTCCACCCGGTTCTCCCCAGTGCCATACTATGTATCGTGCTACCCAGGAGACGAAACCTATAAACAGGAGGATTGAAGGTAACCACACAGAGACTCTAAAATTTCTGGTTATTAAATCTCCTAGTCTTCCCATCATTTTGGGCAACACCTGGTTCCAAAAACACAACCCACAAATTGACTGGTGCAAAGGAAAGATGAAGTGGGACGGAGAATGGTGTAGTGTGGAATGTTGTTCAGAACCAGCAAATCCAGAGAAACGATTAGTTCTGATGGGAGTGAAGGTGATGTCTTCGCGCTAAGCTTTGATTTGGAGATTCGTAACACACTTTGAGATCGATGCCATTCTGTTGGCCTACGTACCCTTGGCGGAAGTCCCCGTCTAGATCAGGAGGTGTAGAAGTCCGACCAGTTTGGACCTTTCTGGAGCCGAAGCCTGTAGAACAGCCGCGTCTGCCAACCAGTCCTGTTTTTGAAATACTTCTGGGTCACGACAGTTTTGTTGGCATCTAGCAAGACCCAAAAAGGGGTCGTGATGGTTCAGCTTTTATTCTGAAAGGAACCGTTGCAGCAGGTGGAACAGCAACAGATTTATCCAGCTTGTCGTCGGTTCTTTCGGCTTAAGAGGAAAGTTACGGATTGGTCACTCCGACAACTTCTCTAGAACGCTTTGAACTGAAGTTAGAGATGACGTGGGCATACTTTTATACTTCGGATGTTTTGGTTTATGGTCGAATGAAAAGATGACAGATTTACCAAGCACCACCAAAACCACGCCTCCATCAGATCTGGCAGATTCTAATTGGATCAGTAAAAGCAATGTGTCGTCTCTTAACGCTACCTGAGATCAGTCCTAGTGGAAACATTTAAAGTTATATTACTTATTATATTCTGTAGGATTATAATATCAAGTAATTAATATTTTCATTTCATAGACTGGTTCACATTTTATTATTGGACTAACACTTTGTTTGATTAGCTTTATTAAAAATAGAGTTCTTTTGATTTATTAAAAGAGTCCTTTGTCTTCATTCTTCTCTTGAGCTGGAAAGTAGAAACAGTTTAGATAAGGGCAATGCATGAGCGGCCTTGACCCATCTTTGAAGATTAGGTTTGTGTCAGAAACTTCTGGTATTGTTTTGAGCACAGCAAATCGGAGCAGGGCCTTTTAGGCCAGAAACGGACGCTACACTGCTGTTTATTCCAGTCCAACTGAGTCATTTTCACAAGTCAGTTATCTTAACCTGTTAATCAGCATCACCGACTCACTCAGAGAAGACTTTTGTTCACGCGCACACACATCTGAGATGATTTTGTGTCACATTCTTCTCAAGTCTTATTGTCAACCTTATCAGGAAGCTAACAGCTGAACAAAGCTCAACACCAGCCAGTCTAGATGGTTCACATACTGACGGCTGGATGTCCAATATTTCTGACTGAAGGCTGCGCAGCAGGGAGCCGAACATAGCTTCATTTCATTTCCAACCAACCCTCTGGTCTTCTGCTTTTATCTAAAATCAAACTAAATGGCGCCTGTTGGTAAGAAGTAGAACAGGAATGGTCCAAACAACCGCTTTTGTATTTCCATACACATTTTGGACAACAGCAAGAGAGTGTGAATGGACTATTTTGAGAGTGTTGTGACTAAAAGGGGAACAACTGGTGCCAAGCCTCCATGCCCTCCTCTTAGTGCTGCTTGGTCAGTCCACTGAAACTCCGGTGGAATGGAAGGATGGAGGAAGCTTCACAGCTTTGCCGGGGAGTTTCTATAATAATAATAATACATTTTATTTAAAAGCACCTTTCAGAACACCCAAGGTCACTTGACAGAAAACACTTAATAAAATACAATAAAACAACAATAAAACCCAAACAAGAAAAAAAAAACAAAGCGAGAAACAGTTCAATAAAATCAGAGGTTGTAGGCAGATTTAAACATATGTGTTTTGAGTTTTGTTTTGAAAAGGGTAAAACTGTCGATGTTCCTGATGTCTGAGGACTAAACAAGCAGCTGCCACGGTCAGAAACAACAAGCTTGATGTTATCCGTCCAGTTCCTGGGATGCTTTTTACTTTGAATGACCTTCAGATTGACATCTGACAGAGGAGCACTAAAGAGCTTCAATTCTAATGTATTCATTATCTTAATATTACTTTAACCTTGTAAACATATGCACCCCAGCTATTACAAGTTTAAAAAATCAGTCACCTTTACTTGATCCCCTTGGTTCAACAGGAGCGTTAGTTTTTGCGATTTTAAATGGGTTTTAACACCACGTGACAGTTTTTAAATCCAGCTGTTCACCAGAGGTTTAATGAGCGACTGATCCATGCGTCCAGGGAGAGCAGGGACTGGCTGGAAGGGGGAGGGCGCTAACGGGGCCGTCACTCCGGTCTGGCTGAGCAAAGGAGGCGGACGGAGCGGAGCCATTCATTCATCTGCGGTCCCGGAGAAAACGTGGAGGATGAGGAGACCCTGAGAAAGTCCAGCCACGTCCGAGTTCTGGTAACCCCGAACCGTTCAAACCCGAGAGGAAACAAAGAGACGTGGTCTCCCCCCACTTTCTCTGAGATCTCCGAGCGTCCACGTTGCGCGCAGCCAGCACGTAAGTATCTGCGTCTGCAGCGAAACGACTAAACTTCTGCTTCTTAAACACTAGAATTGGTTTCCGCTCTGTAGAGGTTCTTCTTTGGCTAAACTCCTCAGAGATGTGCTGACTTTGACTCGAAGGTTTGCTGCTTGGATGAGTTTCAGTCGAAGCTTCGAAGGAAACTCGAGGCAGGAAAGTGGAGCTGCTGCAGCTAAAGTAGTGATGTGACTCTCATCTGGCCCCATTGTTATAGGTATCCGATCTGAATGAGAACAGGGTGATACCCATAAATAATGATAAACACGTGATAGTCAGGCTTTTATCATTATTGCCGACATCTTCCCTTTTGGTTCTGACGTATATTTGACCAATAATTGAAATAAACAAGGTTATTATTCCAGTCTTACAAGAACATCACTCTAGCAGCAAGAAGGGTGCAGGTTCAAATCCCAGCTTCTTCCCACAGACTGAAATCACGCATATCAGCTTAATCAGAAAACTCTGAAGTGTCCCTGTGATGGACTGGAGACCTGTCCAGGATGTCCCCTACCTTTTGACTGATGATTGGAATGATTGGATGATTGGGGGAACCAACTCCCCATGACCCTAACGTGAAGAAAAGTGGTTAAGATCATTAGAGTGTCACTCTATTTTCTTCCACTTGGTGTGTTGAGTGACACCCATAGAGTCAAATCTGAACACCCTCAGGGCAACGCTTATTGTAGTAAACCTTGTGGATGAAAGGGTTAAATTAAGGAAGTCTAAGTATAGTTGAGAGCTTCAAAACGAGGTTTAACTTATCTTAACTCTAAACCAAGTCAGTTGATTTTTTAATGTAAAAGCCTCTCATAAAAACTGACCTCCATCATGTGACCATTATGTTGATTAGAATTGGTTTAAAGTTGCTCTGCTGTTGTTTCTGCAGTCCTGACGGGGTGTGACTCCCAACTGTAGCGTTGAGTTTCAACATTAAACTTCAGAACCAGTTACCACCTCTAAACCAGTGTTGTGTGTGAGAGCAAGACTTATTCTTGGTGAAGGTTTGATGCAAGCACAACAAAGGCTGTGATTTAGTTGGACTTGCTTGTTATTTTTGGCAAAGTTTGCTTGTTTCTTTCCACGTGAATGATGCTTTTTTGGTCATTGTAAAGGTTATGAAGTATTCCTTCATCCTGAATGATCTCCCATCCAAGTAAACACCAGCAGCACTGATGAGCTAACCACTAGTCGGAGCAATAGTGTGATGCTGTCACGTAAAAGTTGTTGAGGTTTTTTAAGTGGGTTCTGTGGAAAGGTTAATGAACAAAAATATCTCTTTTGTTACTTGATGTCTCTCCAAACAACCTCAGTTTAGTGAAATATAGTATAGTTTGCAGAGGTGTGGACTTGAGACACATGACTTGGACTCGAGTCAGACTCGAGTCATTATTTTATTGACTTCTGACTTGACTTGATAAAATCTATAAAGACTTACGACTTGACTCGGACTTGAATGCCAATGACTTGCGACTTGAATCGACTTGCATCTGTTGACTTGATGATGACTTGAGCATATTTGATATTTTGGGACAAAAGTGGCACGAACTGGACAAAAATCATGAGTCATTCTTTGTTTAGAATCAGTTTCAGTTGCACTTTCTGCTTTGAGCAAATAAGTTAAGCTTTATTTCTGTAATTTATTTATTATCATTGTCATTAAATTGAAGTTGGACAGATGACTTGATTATGACTTGAAAATTCAAAGTTAAGAACTTGGACTTGACTTGGACTTCCAGATCATTGGCTTTGGACTTGACTTGGACTTGGTTGTCTTTGACTTACCCCTTCTTTCCACTGGAGCCGTCAACAGCACGTTACTGCAGCAGCACGTCATAGCTGCTGATGGGAACCGCTGTGGTCAACAGAACCTTTTCCACCAGAGCCGTCAGCAGCGCGAGTCGGCCGCGTCTCAGGAGCAGCATGTCGCGGCCCTTACGCGCCGGTTCTATTTTCTACGCGCGACGCCTCTGAAACGTGTCAAGTTCGACATTTTTGGGGAAGGAAAGACAGGAAGGAAATCGGACGCGGAAATGGAGAGAAGCTCCCGAGATTTCCAGAAGAAATAAACGTACTGCCTTCCGGTTGCTTTACTTAAAAAACGTTACTAACTGTGCGGCCCCATGAGAAGTTATCACCTAGCTAGCGGTCTCCTTTGTTTTTCAGGTCCGTATTGGCGATTATAAAACAGACAGAACATAAAACACAAACCTTTTGGAGCCATGTTGTAGTTTTCTCCTGCTTGTTGTTGTGTTTACTGACGATGTCACTCGTGTGACTTGGTGCTCTGTCGGTGACAGCTGCTCCCCTGCTGCTTCGTGTCTCGTGGGAAGGGCCAAGCAGCAGCTTACGCGAGCAAGACGTGCTGCTGCAGTAATGTGCTGCTGACGGCTCCGGTGGAAAGAAGGGGTTACTTGTGACTTGCAAAGCAGTGACTTGGTCACACCTCTGATAGTTTGATCAAACAAATGAGCTAACCTGCTAACAGTTTATGCAAATGCTATTTTATGGGCTTTAAACTGCCAAAAAAAAGTACATTTCTTTATTATTCCAGCCAAACTGTTATGAAGTACTTGTCAAAAGTGTAATATCTGGTAGCACTATAGCAAATTTTTGCTGCAAACTGCCATGACGTGGAAAATTCACGGCGGTGCAAAAAGTCTAAAGAATAAAATCTGAAAGAACTGCTGGAGGGTTTAATTTTTAGAGTTGTTTTAGGATAACTTAAAAACTTTTTAATTGGCCCCACTTTGTCTAACCTGGTAGTTTAATCTATCCTCTGTTTTCAAACTGACGTAACTAAAATTACTGCACGCAACAAGCAAACTTTCCACAGAGTGCCCCTTGCATAGATTTGAAGTCTAAAATCAGCCTTATTCGTCTAGTAACCCTTTTTACCCGCTTTGTCGTTACATGGTTATTTACAGGTGCAAATATCACCAGCAGCTGCCAAATGTAGCACCTCTGGTGCATCCAGGGGTCAAGTCCAGCAGGAATCCCTAAACAAGTCCATTGAAAGAACTTTGGTCAATGAAAATGACAAAAGTACAGTAATGCTGGCAAGATTAGTCGATTAATCATTACGACAACTACCAAAAGTGTCGGCGGCAGATGTAATAATCGTTGTCAGAGTTTATTTTTTGAATCCTTGATTTTCTCTGTACATCGCACTGCTTTGTCTGCCTATCTACTAGGGCAGGCCTATTCAAATGGCGGCCCGTGGGCCACATCCGGCCCGCGGGCCCTACCCAGCTGGCCCACCTCACCCAATCCCCCAACCACCAACAGAAAAAAAACTGTTGAAAAACTGTTTTAGCATGCAAGTTTCTAAATTCCCACACTGATATTGCACTTGAACACAACACCATTTTAGCAATCACGGACATATATACGTAGACGCCCCGTGGACTGGTGCTGTCTATTGGAGCTGCCATAGTGTCGCTTCTACATATTCATGTCTATGTTAGCTGTGACCCAGCAATGACCCAGCCCAGCTTGTGGAGCAAACAAGCGCCTTTCAGGCAAAACTAAACATGTTTGCAACTGACTTGACTGCTGAAAGAATGCTACATTTTCCCACACTCCGTAAAGCCACCTCTTCTCTGAAAGTCACGGCAGAAATGACTGGTTTAGTCGCGAAACTGAAGGACAACTTCGCCAGTCGCCTGGAGGATCTGTCACTTCCTACAGAGGTAATGCAATTAACGAAAGATCCATTTGCTGCCATCGCTGAGGAAACATCGTCCATCAAAGCTAAGAAAGTGGTCTCTTCTATCGATGAGGAACAGTTCCTGCTGGAGTTGGTGGACATGCAGTCATCACTTACGATGCCACAAGAGCTGCGCACAAATGGCCCCGCTAAGTTTTGGAGTCATATCAATGCCCATCAGTTCCCAAACCTCAGGAATGTAGCTGTGACTGTTCTCAGTATGTTTGGATCCACCTATATTTGTGAATCCAGCTTTTCCCATATGAATGCAATCAAAACAAACCTGCGCTCCTCTCTCACTGAATCCTTTCTGCACTACTGTCTGCGCATTGCACTCAGCTCCTATGAGCCAAATATTCCATTTCTTGTTCAAAACAAAAAGTGGCACCTCTCGCACTAAAGTTGCAAGAATAACGGTCAAGCTTAAATGTTTATTTAGTAGCTGCGACTGAGTTATTGGAGGTTAATAAAACAAATGTTTGTATTACCAGCTCTGCAGCTGGTAAATTAATACAGATCATTAAAGCAATAAAAGACATTGTGCATTGCTTTTTTGTCATTGTATTAGTGGTAGAGGTAATATCAGTCAAAATATTAAAATTTAATATTTAAACGTTGTCCGTAAAATATATAATAAAGATATGGGTATCCGGCCCAAAGCTGATCCACGATTTTGAAATCTGGCCCAGTAGGGAAAGTAATTGAATAGGCCTGTACTAGGGGTTGTATGAACTAGTCGACTAGTCGACTTCACGGCTCTGTAGTGACTTTTTATGCCTGTCATCAACTAGTCACTGTCACGTGATAATGACTGACAAGATGCAGTCCTCGGAAGACAGCGGGTGATGAGCCCCTGCGCGTCTGGATCGAGGCGGAGGCGACGCGCTATGCGGTACTGACACCGGCGGTAAAACGGACATTTAACCAAACTGTGACCTTTTCCCTCTTGCAATTTAACCTTCCCCTCACCCCCATCCTAATCTTAACCAGTTTGTGCATGCAAAGCTCTGATCATTGACGTGCGCTCCAGACATTGCGTCCTGAGCACCGCCAAATCAGGTGCCTCAAAAACAAATTAAACACGCAATCGTTCATGTCGGCTCATTTCCTTTCATGTTTTCTGTCTGTTATTTGTGCCTGATGCATTTCGCTGCTGCGGAGCGAGGCACATCACCTGTTGTCCTCCGGTGACACACCCCCAAGATTCCACTATCTCCACTCCGCTCCGCTCCGGCATGAACTCCGCAGCAAAAACGGTCCCGTTCGGCCGGCGAGCAGCGGCACTCCGCTGTTTTTGCGGTCGGTAGATCTTTTAGAACTGCAGTTCAAAGGTAACTCATAAGGTGAATATATATGAACGCAGGTAGCAGTTTTTCTTTAGGATTGAGAGGAGATGCAGGAAGATAATAAACAGGCAGTACAGAAAAATAGTCAAATAAAAACATGTTCGCTTTTGTACCTGGTGGTTGCAACAAACAGACACCACTGAAGGTAATCAGAAGTGAGGAACAGAAAATCATTATTTTAATGTTTAGAGCAGCAGGAACTCCGAGAGGCTGCAGGCGCATCAGTGAGATTGCGGCTGCTGCGCAGGGGGAGGGGGGAGAGGGCTGAAGTAGGATGCAGAAACTACCGTTGTTAAAAGAGATGTGTTAACTTAGAAAATGTGGGCGCAATTTTAATTGTCAAAAACTCCAGCGAACCTACCGACCCCCCCCCCCCCGCTTCCGGCGTATGACGTCATCAACGACTAGTCGAAGTCGACTCGACTTTCATTACTTGAGTGTCGACTTTAAAAAAAATAAAGTCGTGCAGGCCCTACTATCTACCCTTGATACACGTGTGCAATGCAAGTCACCGTGTTAAATAAAGCTTTCCTCTTCAATGGACAGCTTTGTTACCAAGGCAACAACACGCACACCTCTGCAAGCAAAACGTCCTCACTGGTTATATTAAAGCAGCCGCAAGCTGGTGCAATAACCTACAATTCACACATGATCCTATTAGCTGACCTATCGCCAAAATAATTGGTGACTCGTCGGTAATCAAAATCGTAATTTGTGGCAAAAGCTGTGGAAATTTAGCCAGGCAAGTCATCCTATATATGTAAATCTTGTCTGGCTATGGTCTTTTGACGGCTCTCAGTCGAGGGGCAGGATGTATGGTTGTCTTTCAGACTGTCTCTGCATGCTATTGGATAACAAACATGACGTACTCACTGCTGTGGATTTCAGTCAACAAGGCGGTCCGCCATACTCTGTCAAAGAAGATGCAAATACATCCATTTTCTAAATAAACAAAGGCCCTTTACCATGCTGGCTAATCAGCGTAATACTGCCACCACGATGTGTCTTATGAACCGGCGTTGTGGGAATTTTGCGACATTTGCACCGCCACACTTGGTAGTAATATTGTTGCAGTGCCAGACTTGTGAATGCATATTACACCTTGGCGCAGCAGAGGGAGGTGTCATGATCACATGGGGAGTTACTGCCGCGCTTCGACTGGCAACTATATTGAAAATGAAAGTAAACACGGGCAGCAAGTTTCACTTTTGTAAACAGAACCAGCTGAGATGATAAACTAAAGCGATGCAACACTCCAGGAACTTCTCTTCATTAGAGCTGGAGGTCAGATCACTGTACAGGGACTGTGGAGGACAGACACCTTTAGGAGCTGCTTGTCAAAAAAAAGTAACAAATGCTGCTTCGATCACAATAAAAAACAAGTAATGCTCAAGATAAACGGAAGTCCACAGCAGTGCAGAGACCTCCCCATACCCTCGTTATACCGCCATCGCGTAATCGCAGTGATTCCTCTAACTAGGCTCAGCCATGGCACTGCACCACTGCTGAAACTCCAGCACCATGCCTACGAGGTACAAAAAGAGCGCTGTGATTGGACCGCTACAGAGCAGTGGCCGTCTTAGTTTTGCTCAGTCACACTAACATCCTGCCCACCTGGCTAATGGAGCACTGTGATTGGACCACCAGGAACGTCAGTCAACAGAGCAGTCCATCATTACATCATGGAAGAACTATATAAAACAAAAAAAAAAAAAAACATGAAACAATTCTTTGTTTTTCTAAATAAACGTGCTGTGATTGGCCAGAATAATACCGGACGGGGCTGCAACGTTCCAATGGAGTGTTGCTAGATCGTGATTTTTGCTTTGGCAAGTGATGATCTAGATTCTGGGCTGGTGGAATTTAGGATATTGGAGCTGTTGTAAGAGAGCATAAATGCGCTTCGGTCTTTTACTGCATTTGTACTTGCTGCCTGTTGATCCGTTTTTTGGGTGTAAAAACTATTTTTTCAAACAGAGGCCATTCAAGAAGCTATTTACCAGAGGTGTGGATTCAAGTCACATGACTTGGACTTGAGTCAGACTTGAGTCATTATTTTAATGACTTCTGACTTGACTTTATAAAATCTATAAAGACTTACGACTTGACTCTGACTTGAATGCCAGTGACTTACGACTTGCATCTGTTGACTTGATGATGACTTGAGCATATTTGATATTTTAGCACAAAAGTGGCACGACATGGACAAAAATCATAAATCATTCTTCATTCTGGGTTAGATCTTGTTCTGCTAACTGCAGCAGCACTGTTTATAATCAGTTTCAGTTAAACTTTCTGCTTGTTTGAGCAAATAAATGAAGCTTTAAGAAGTTTTATTTCTGGAATGTATTTTTATCATTGTCATTAAATTGAAGTTGGACAGATGACTCAATTATTACTTGAAAATTCAAAGTTAAGGACTTGGACTTCCACATCACTGATTTTGGACTTTACTTGGACTTGATTGTCTTTGACTTGGACTTGACTCAAGACTTGACTGGAAAGTCTTGTGACTTACTTGTGACTCGCAAAGCAGTGACTTGGTCACACCTCTGCTATTTACACCTAGTAAGAAAGTAATTATTAATATATAAAAAAGGGCATTTTATTGTCAGGTTTTAGTTCATTCAGCTTTTTTATTCCACTGTTAATTTTGCAAGGTTACAGCACTGTAGCCACTGAATGGCCTCAAGTTTATAACTGAAATTAGCTACAACCATTTTCTAATTTCTGCTTTTTAAAAGGAAGGCAGCTGAGCTCTAATGGCATTTCGGTCATTACTGAGAGGTTACTACCATTAAAGATAGTGCTTTTAGGGGTTGCCAGTGGTTTGAGACCATGTGTCCGTGCATGTGGTCCCTCAAGTTCGACCCATTAAAGAAAACCCCATAGCATGCTTCACCACCACGACCCTGCTGAGCACTCCATTCCTCAGTTGAAGCCACAAGAAGAGTAAAAATACATGCTCGTGGCAGCCTGGATAGTGCAGATGCTTTGGAAAAGTCCTTAAAAGTCCCCCCCCCCCCCTTTTTTCCCTCTTCCGAACTGAATGGTTCAAAGCTTGGAAAAAACATAACTGGCTTCCCCGTTGCCTGATGCACAGGATGCAGTTTGCAGTGCTTTTAATGAACATGACTAAAAACATGAAACAAAAGTTTAACTGCTCAGCCATTCATGCCGACCACATCGTCTACTTTTCGTGCCTCTTTGGGCTTTGATGGAGGAACTTTTGTCATTGGTCCAGAACTCTGGTAGCACTTTATGGGATTGGTCAATATACTTCTCCTAGAATAAGGAGTATTCTTAGTGGATGTTTTCAGCTTCATCGCATCCATACACTGGAATCCTAAATATCTCCATGCCTATTCATCTACTAGAGTAAATATTATTAAGTGGTCTAGTGAAGGAAATCAGACCTGGGCACTATTGGTGTCTGCTTGAAAGCAAGCCAGGAGCATGGTGTCTCCATGACCACAGTGTGAAATCCACTAATTGAACGTCTGCTCCTGTGTCAGAAAGGTTAAACCAGACCACTCCAGGCGGCTCAGGCTAACATCTGGAATACAGTTTTTAGCTGCAGAGCCCTGCTGTGGAAGTCCTTGGGTGTAGATGGCCCAGATAACAAGACATGTTTATTTCAACCCTCAAACAACTAAAGCAACTCGTGTACATAAAATAATTTTATTTTTCATGTTTTCCTGTTGCAATTAGAACTTTTTCTGTCCTTTTGGGGGGGGGGGGGGGGGGGGGTTCTGCAAAAGCGGTCAATAAAACTTTCAGCAGGATCATCTAGGAAGTTCCCTCATGAAACCATCACATCACAGTTTATTTATAATGTGTTAGACTTAAGGCTGTTTATTTGGCTATAAAAGTGATGTAATGCTCAACATTTAATCCAGAGAAAATCCAAACGTGGTCACAATACAAAGGTTTTAAATTCCAAGCATCTTAGAAGAATAATTCTCTCAGAATTAGAAGCTGACGCGTGGCTGAATTTGTTTTTTTTATTGGATGTCTTGGATGGGCCGACTGGTCCTGGAAAAGTTTGTCTCATGGTCTGCAAAGTAAACGGCTGAAGAACTAGACGTCTGTAAAGTTTTGGTTTGGGAATCTTTTTAGATTTTTGTTGTTTAGGATGGATGCTTCTGATTAGAGCTGAAACGATTCCTCGAGTACCTCGAATAATTCGAGTACAAAAAATCCTCGAGTCAAATTCTCTGCCTCGAGGATTCGTTTAATTCATATTTAATTAATTCATGGCTTTGCAATCGCCCGGGTAGGGCTGGGGGTAAACGATTATTTTTAAAACGATTATTCTGACGATTATTTTATCGAATAGTCGACTATTCTAATGACTATTTAGAAAATTAATCTAATGATTATTTTTCTATTGCACAATTAACAAAAACCAGAAAATCTCAAATAAATTCCTCAAAAAAATTGATAAATTCTTACTGTAAGAGAATAAACACTACAGGCCTTCCATTTTGTATAACACTGCGTTTATTGTGTTGGTTGGTTATGTTCTGGTGACGTGTAGAACTTGGGAGAGCAGGCTGCTGCCTGAGAGGTGGTAGAAGATGGAGTGTCTCCATGCTGCTTTGTTTTGGTCACTTATGTGCGTGAGGCGAGTGGTCTTACGGGTTAAACCAAACTCAGGTGATATTTTACACTAAACCGAAAACCCACAACACTCTAAATGTAATAAAAGGGAGATCTGCACCACAAAAAAAATGAACTCTAAACCAAAACGTAACAGCTTATCCCAACGCAAGAAGCTGTTAGCGAAGATGCTAACAGTAGCTTTACCAACATTAAGTTCAAGTTACCAAGTTTAAATAAACCAAAAACACCCAGCAGCAAACAGACCAGCACGGAGGAGAGACTGCTACCACCAAAACAGCTCTCCTCATGTCTGAAAGAAGCTCCTTAATGAAGGGAGAAGCGCTCCCGGTGATGTCCTACATCTGCGGTAGACACGAAGCAGCGCATCTGACGCCGGAAGTTGTTGTCCGTTGCCGGGAGACGAAGGCGGGCAAAACAGGAAAATAATCTAGTAGTGGACGGACGTTGTTCCGGGTCTTCGGTATTTGGCGGAGATGTTAGTGAAGGCGGAGAAGAGGGCGAACTAGAGGAAAAACAGGCAGATTCCTCCTCTATTTACAAACTCCTGGGGATGCAACAAGTGGGCGCGGTGCGTCGACTTCCGGATCTGACGTCGACAAATTTTTAGAATCGAGCCGTCGACGTCGTCGAGGCTTCGCTACAGCCCTACGCCCGGGGTCATGTTTCACCCGGACCGAAATAAGTGACGCACATGCCCACTGGACTGAATGCACATGCGAGTGGCGTATGTAACTTAACTTTCTCTTAAGCCATGGCGGACAACGTGGACCCCGGTGGAGTGCGAAAAAGACAGAAAATGTCAAGTTGTGGAACCATTTTTCACGTCGTTAGGCGGAAAACGTAGTCCAGTATAAATACTGTAAAAATGGATTTAGCCTAGCACAACACCACATCCTCCGTGCTGCAGCACCTGTAAATGTCACTTCTGCAAGCGGACTCGGAGCCTCTACAAGATAATGCATTTTAGCCTGTATTTCTATATATTCTGCGGACACTGTGCGACTTTTTCGTTTGTAGCACTCAGTTTCAGCTCACACCATACATCTGGTAGCAACACGTCGGGCTTAAAATGTGCTAAAAATAGCAGTTTTTACACAACACGTCGGACTTTTTATTGTGTTATTGATGTCTGTTGTCCCTCGGGGTTTCTGCAGGAGGACATGGGTATTTATGAGTGGCGGAGGAAAACGAAAGAAAGTAAATAAATGTTTTGTGATCAGTATAATTTGACAAAACCACAGCAAACATGCTTTTGGCAATCCTTGTTAGTGTGAGAAAAAAAGTGTGGAAATTAAAACGGACGTGTGTTAATAGGGAAACAGCCGGCGAGCTGTTTGCGCCGTGAGCGGTTCTGGTTCTGTTTGGGCCGCAGCCGCTCGCAGTGTTATCCTCCTAGTTTTTGTCTGGCTTGCAGGCTAGCAGATTCTCGCACGAGGGGAAAATCGGCTCAGGTTTACTTATTTTTTGCACAGGCATTTGTTTACTGTGAAGTAAAGTTGAAGTGCTGAAGTTATGCAAACTAATTTTGAATAAAACTTGAATAACTGGCAATTGCTTGCTCATTTTAAGAGGTCTTTCATAATTATAACATGCTATTTGATATAAAATCAAATCACTTTTATTGTCACGTCACATGTGCAGGTACACTGGTACAGTACATGCGAGTGAAATTCTTGTGTGCGAGCTTCACAGCAATAGAGTTGTGCAAAAATACAGTAATGTAAAAACAAGTAAAATATAAAAATGGCTAATCTAAGTATACAAATGAATAAAGTAAACAATAAGATAAGAGATATAAAATGTACAGAGGTTGGTATGTGCAAAACAGTGGCATTAATGTACAGTATGGAGCGTGTAATGTTGGAACTTGGTGGAGCTCGCGACGAGGCAGCCATACTCGGCGCCATCTTGGCTCATCAATATATGATATAAAGGTTTACAAACACAAAAGGGTAATTTATTAGAGTACTCGATTAATCGAAAAAAAGATTCGATAGAGTACTCGATTACAAAAATATTCGATAGCTGCAGCCCTACTTCTGATTTAATTTAATATTTAATGAAATATGCACTAAAAGTAATACCTCCTAGAAGACAAGTTAGCTATGCGTGTTACTTTCGTCACTTTGTTCTTTGTTGTCACAAGCTAGCAATGGAAGCTAGCTTGGTTATTATTAGGCTTGAAGCCTCACACATGAACAAACTGGTGCGTGCGTGCAACCGTGCACCAGAATGAGGATGGAGAGAGAGTTTTAGCGGTTAGACCCAAAACCAAAAACGAAAATAAACAACCTTGTGAAAACGATACTAGTACTACTAGTGAGTACTTGCAGACACCGAGTACTAATAAATGCATTATACTTCTTTTACGTGCGTCTCCAGAATTAGCTCACTGATCTCAACTCAGTGTTGCACTTTTTATTTATTTAATCAGATTTCTTGTGTAGAAAATTCTACATTTGATCCCTCCTCTATACACCTTTGCTGGGCACTATTTGCAGTCGGCTTTGTTTTTGTCGCCACTGTCATTCTATCTTGTGTTGGATTTAGCTAAACATCCACTGAGAGAGGAAACAGCATTAGGGATGGGTACCTTTGACATTTGAATCGATTCGGTACCAATTCCCGGTACCTAGAAATCAATACCGGTACTTAACGGTACCAATTTTCGATACTTTTGAGTGTTTATTATTTTAATTCTCTTTTATAATTAAATATATATTTTTCTCAATATATGACAATATTTGATAAATATCACGATAAATAACATTCAACTGCTTGTATTTTAACATCGTCCTTGTAGTTTTATAAGCTGATAATTAAACTGAAGCAAACATCTTTACTGTGAACTAAATTGACTGTGTATCTTCATTCCTTTTGCCGTCTTTTTTCATTTGATTTTTCCTACTGGGAAGTAAGAATTTCCGAGGAGAAAGCAAACACACCATTAGCTGATAACAACGGTGGCAATGGAAGCTAATTTATCAAGCTAACGTTATCTTAAACAGTTTATTTAGCTGCTGGAGCAGATTCAAACGATGATGCCTCACACTTAGATCGTTGTCACAGGTTTCATCTTCACCCAATCACCCGTCGCATTTAGTAAAGTGAAGCCAAACTTTAGAGCGCGTTCATGTTCTTCTAGTCAGAAATTCGGAGTTCCGAGGAGAAAGCGAACGCACCATTAGCGAAACGGAAGCTAACATATCAAGCTAACGTTATCTTAAACATTTTATTTATCTACCGGAGCAGATTAAGATGAGGATGTCTCACTTAGATCGTTGTCGCTGGTTTCATCATCACCCAGTTACCCATCACATTTAGTGAAGTGGACCCAAGCTTTAGCGTGCGTTCTTTCTACCATGCTGCTCTGTTTACAACTGGCTCGCAGCGACCGACGACATAACGCTCTTGCGCATGCGCAGCTGTCTTGGCAAGTTCTCGTTATGAAGGATGGGTACCGAAACGAGGCACCGTTTGAAATGACGTGAATCGGTGCTCGGTCGGTACTATGGAATTCGGTCGGTACCTTAAAAAGTACTGAATTCAGTTATCCCTAAACAGCATATAACATGCTGGTGCTGCTGACACGTATGACTAGTATCGCTCATGTATGGCTTGGATGACTAAGTGTAGAGGATAGCTAGTGTTGCAGAATATAGGTGCTTAACCTGTATGCTGTGGTAAAGCATTTAAACTTCTCTGTCTGTGTGGGAACGGTGACACGCAACGCTTTGATGCAAGGGCTCTGCAAAAGGCCTACAGGGGGTGATGGAGACATGCTCAGTTTTTAACTGGCGGAGACTGCAAGCCAGTGATTGGTCAGGATTCCTCTTTTTCGTTAGCAGCACCATTCCCTCCTTCAAAAGAATTTGCGTACCGAAGATTTCTAGCAGCAGACACGGAGTGGACTGAAGAACATCCTTCAGAAAAAATCTGATCAAATGAACGTTTATACGTCCGTGACTGAAGGAGTACACAGACACGCTGCAAACATTTTATTTGTAGAAAGGTATTACGGGAAACGTGAGTTTAGAGGTGGCGGACCGCATGAAGAGGTGGAAGAGAATGAGGGACAAATTTGTCCGTGTTAAAAGTCTCTGAAAGACATAAATGCGATGTAAACACACAATAGTCAACACACCACTGTGGACCGGAGGCCCCAGAAAAGAACTACACCCTCTGTTGACCTGGTGGGGAACTGCTTTGCAACACTCCCCGGGCAACAGAGAGGTCTGACAGGAAAACGTCTCCATCAGAGCGTGTGACGTGGAAATCAGGCTTCAGCCTGAACGCGAAGCTCTCAATTTACCGGTTGATTAACTTTCCAACCCCAACCTACGGCCATGAACTTTGAGTAACGATTGCAAATGCAGGTGGCTGACCCAGACTTGAATGTCTATACGTAAACGAGCGTGAGTACTCACTAGTTACTAGTAGTATTGGTACTTTTGTACTGGGAAAGATTACTGAATACCAGAACACACACACACACACCCAAGATTAAATGAATTACTTTTATGTAAAGATCTGTTTCAGCCGGTTCAGCTCCTCCTCCAGCCCTCCACGGCTCTCCGGTACTTGACAGAACTTTATTACTCTCTACGTGTGGCCCTGTACTCCAAGCTAGTCATGCACACTGATTAGATTAGGCAGCACTGGAGCTAATCACCCTTCTCTCTCCTCCCCCGGCTATTCTTTACTCCCCTGGTCATTTTTTTTTCGTGCACTTTCCATGTCCTCTGAACCCTCCCTTGGTTCCTGGAGATGAGCCTCCCCCGGGGGCACATCTGCCTCCAGCAGCAAAGCAGCGCACTGTTTACCGAGTTGGGCGCTCGCAATAACAATGCCTTGGCCCTATACTCGTCTGAAGGAAAAGACGTGAATGACTTGTGTGTGTGTGTGTGTGTGGGTGTGTGTGTGTGGGGGGGGGGGGGGGGGGATGGGGTTTGGACCCTCCTGTCGGGTGAAATGAGGAGAAAGAATCTGCGGTGGGTTTTGTTCATTTGCGGCGAGCTGGGGGTCAGTCTCAGGGGGATGGACAGCAGACAGACGGTTGGTTTTGCAGCTGCGTGGCCCCCAGCGCTCCGTCTAGTCCCCGAGCAACAGCATACTCATTAAACTGGGTGTGCTCAGCGTTCACCTCAGCTTTTATTCCTGGTTTTCCTTCCTGCCGTCCATTCTTTGTCTCAAATGCACTATCAGCTTAGTCTGAATCTTGATTAGGTTTGAGCTGGAGTCATTCAAGGACTCAGCCCTGCAGCTATATGCTAATGATGACAGGGGTTTGACCTGCCACAGTGGGCAGCCTGTGTGTAAAGTGTGATAAGGCAGTATCATGTGTTCAGTTTGGCTCAGGTCATGGAAAGGGCTGAGAGCTGTTTGGATGAGATAGCACTAGATTGTGTATTGTATCTGTGTGACAGACGAAAGTCCTGATTTGCTTTAATTTTCCAGTTAGAAAACAATAACAATGACTACAAAACCTCCTATTTAACCCCAGCCATTGCTGCAACACATTGTTATTTAAAATGAGAAGGCGCCGTAGGGCAAGCAGACTAAATAAATTACATCTGTTCAACTTCCTACGCCTATTTTTTTTGACAAAGTCAGGAACAAATTCTGGGTTTTGTATTTCGAAACCATCATCTTAGTGCAAAAGCTAGCCAGGTTTGTCAAGTTACATAATTTAACAGTAATCTAAAACCCATTTTCTCTGATTTAACCAATTTCTTTGCACCATGTGTTGTTGGATGAGTTTTTTGAAAATGTGCTGCTTTTAAAATAAGGTAACAGATTTTTTATGGGTCTTTGTGGAAATATCTTTTCTGTTTCGGATATCTTCTCATTCCGGTCTAAACTTTATCTTTGTTTATCCAGAATGAGACCAGCTAAGGAGCTATCTACAACAGGGAAACTATTATTATTATTATTATCATTATTATTAACTTCTCAGTGGCCTAGTGGTAGGAGATCCAGGTTCAAATCCCGGTCGGGTCACACCAAAGACTGGGACCCAATGTCTCTATGTCTCTCTGCTTGTCTTTAAGGGGGTGGATTGGGGTGTTAAACCACAAAATAGTTCCTGAGCGCAGCCACTGCTGCAGCTCCCCACTACCCATGGGGCTGGGTCAGATGTGGAGATGAATTTCACCAGTGTGTGATGACTAATGGGACTTTTATTATTAATCATTAGTATTTCTATTGAAACTCACTTTAAAGGCCCCGTGTGTGAAATTCACAGAAATCATAGTAAAAAGATCCGACTCTTTAGCACCACGCAGTTTAGAGTCGGTATTGCAGCTATTGGAGCCCCCGGGGATCAAAAAGGTTTTTTTTTTTATCATTATTTAAAACTTTATTAACAAATATAACAAATACAATACAAAATCGTGTTGCTGTAAACGGCAGCATGTCATCATCTAATTCCAGCTTTCAAGTCAGCGAACAGGTTAGTTGTTTTCATCTAACTTATTTTATTAATTTAATCTAAATAGGTTTTGAATAAGAAAAACTTTTTTATGTCAGTTATGTTTGCTAATAGCAAACGGCAGCTAGTTAGTGATGACTTCTGACTACAAAAAATGACAATATTTTGTTCATTTTATTTGAGAAATGTTATATTTCTATTTGCCATTTTGGAAATATACAAGGTAGTGTAGTCTAATTGTTTTCTCTCCGTAAACAGAGTCATATATCATCCGATGGTTCATCAGTGGAGACAGACAGAGGACGAGGGAGAGGAAGAGGGCGAGGAAGAGGGAGAGGAAGAGGGAGAGGACAGACGTGTGCCAGCGCACAGAGAGGCAGAGGTGTTAGACATGCGACAGAAGCAGGGCAAGCATCCCAAGATGAAGGAGCCGAATTTGCTCAAACCAGCCGCAACGTAAAATATGTGTGATCCTCCATCGCTAGAAGTACGGTGTGGCTAGTTTCTTCTTCTTCTTAGTTAAGCCGGGCGTACACTGTGCGACTTTTTCACTCGCAGCGTTCAGCTTCAGCTCAAACTGTACGACTTCCTCGCAGAGCAGATCTCACGAGTCATGTGCTCACACTGTACGACCCAATTCTCGCATGCGACCTGACTGCTCACACTGTACGTCTGGTAGCAACACGTCGGCCCTAAAATGTGCTAAAAATAGCAGTTTTTACACAACACGTCAGGCTTAAAGCCGGGCGTACACTGTGCGACTTTTTCACTTTTTTGAGCCGATTTTCCAGTCGTGCGAGAAGCCACGACATCGGGGCGAGTTTTGCGCCGAGCGGTCGTGTAGTGTACAGGGGGTTACGAGAGGTGATCAACACCACGTGACCAGCCGCCGATCAGCAGTCGTGAGGTCGCAGGGACTTCTGGTGTGTTTAATATTTCGCTCGTCCCTCGTGAGGGTATCGCACTGTTGAAGCGGCGCTGCGAGCAGCTACGATCCAAAAAGTATCAGAACCGCTCACGGCGCATGCGCGCGCAATCCTGCATCAACGCCGGCCGGTCGCTCGCTATTTCCCTAATAACACACGCTGTTCGTTTTTGTTTCTACACGTTTTTTTTTTTACTCACAAAGATTGTCAAGAAAGCGTGTTTGTCGTGTTCGTGTCAAATCAAACCGATCACAAAACACAGATTTACTTTATTTCGTTTTCCTCATCCAACCCCCATAAATCCCCGTGTGTCCTCCTGCAGCACTCCCGAAGGACAACAGGCAAGACAAAAAAAGTCTGACGTGTTGAGTAAAAACTGCTATTTTTAGCACATTTATAGGGCCGACGTGTTGCTACCAGACGTACAGTGTGAGCAGTCAGGTCGCATGCGAGAAATGGGTCGTGCAGTGTGAGCACACGACTCGTAAGATCTGCTCTGCGAGGAAGTCGTACAGTTTGAGCTGAAGCTGAACGCCGCGAGTGAAAAAGTCGCACAGTGTACGCCCGGCTTTACTTTGTCAGACTGCATGCTTACAAGGCGCACTTCTGCCCCCTGCTGATTCTTTGAGGTTACATCATTTAAAAACGCAAACATCAAATGCGAAGCTTAATATGTTGTATGTCCCTAAAAGGTCACTGTATTTTAAGATGGCGCATGCCATATGGAGCACCGGTCTGCTTCTTTTGTCTAAAATATTAAAATATAAAGCTAATAATAATGCTTAGAATAAATGCTTGTTTGAATTATCATTAAAAAAAACTAATTTGAGAATGTGATACAAGAAATTTGATAACTTATAAGATGAAATATCACACATTGGGCCTTTAATAGCAGCATTACATTTGAAAACACTGGTCAAGTGACTCATGATGCAGAAACATTCGTTCTGACGTCAGTCTGGAAAAACAAAGGTAAAGTTTTGAGCAGTGTGACAAGCTAACGGCTAGTCTGAGTGGGGCCATATTAAGTATAATGCTGTTTTACGCCTTCTAGAGCAACCAAAGGCACAACATTTGATGAAATATCTTCATTGGCATTGTAGAGATTTGTTTTTTGTTAAATTTAAGTGAATTTAGGACACTTGGATTCAGTGAAACCCACTTATGTGGCCTCAGACCCAGAGACCATAGATTTAATACTCTAAATGGAATATATAGGTGAACAGATCTGGCTCACTATTTGGCAAGACACAGGTCAGTTTTGTCTTTCTCACACTTAATGCATAATAAACACTTAATAGTGAGTTATAACGTGTTTCAGATTAAGTTATAACATATCTATAACCCCTTTTGTTAAGTGGTACTCCTTTTTAAATTGACAAGATAGTAGGGTTGAACGATTTTGGAAAATAATCTAATTGCGATTTTTTTGTTCAATATTGCAATTGCGATTTAATTTACGATTATTTTCTCAAGGGGCTTTTCTCATTTTTTTTAACTAACGGAAGAAAAAAAACCTATGTAACTTGTTCTGAATATAAACAAGTTTATATATCTACATATTTATCTACATATCATATCAATAGTGGTGTCAAAAGTACTCACATTCATTACTCAAGTAAAAGTATAGATACAAGGTTTTTTAAAGACTTTTTTAGAAGTTGAAGTATCAACTCAAGCTTTTTATTCAAGTAAAAGTATAAAAGTACTGGTTTCAAAACTACGTAAAGTAAAAAAGTAAAAGCAATGAGGGAATAAAAATGACATTTATGACAGTAATAAGCTTGGGTCATGCCGCAGGGCCTACAGTCCACACACAGAACAACATACAGTTACCAATAGGCTTTGCTCAGCCGCAGAAGCACCTGGTTCTCAAAGTTCTTTGAGCTAATGCATGCTCTTCTTGGTCTGAAGATCAGCCCTGCAACACTAAACAGTCTTTCACAGGCTGCTGAGGCAGGCAGTGCCGTATTAAGCTTAAGTGAAAGTTGGCACACAGCTGGGAAGGACCTCAGCACCTCTAATGTTTCTCCTGGGCACCCAACTGCTGGCTCGTTTCAAGTGGGCCGGTCTTCTTCAAGGAGGACAAGAAGTCGTCTTCCTCAGATGAGATCAGTGAGGAGCCCTCACTGGCATAATTCTCGACCTGGCTATCCAAGTGGCTTCTGATATAGTCAAGGCCTGTAGGATAAAAAACAAAAATCAGGACAATTTAGATTATATGACAGTATTATAATTGTGTACTGATAGTGTGTGTGTGTTTATGTTTATGAGCTTAGCAGACGCTTTTACCCAAAGCGACTTACAATTTTTTTTTAACCTATAGGGCATGTTGTGATCTGTGGGGGAAACCGGAGTACCCGGAGGAAACCCACGCATGCATGGGGAGAACACGCAACTCCACGCAGAAAGGCTACAGCCGAGTTTCGAACCTGCAACCTTCGTGTTGCGAGGCAACAGTGCTAACCACTGCCCAGTGTGTGTGTGTGTGTGTGTGTGTGTGTGTGTGTGTGTGTGTATTAATGTATTAAGTGGAAGTTGAGAAGTGAGACACATACCAAGTTTGAGGACATTTTCATCACTTGTCCAGCGGTTCTTTGTAACGTGATGTAACCCCTTACATCTTGAATTTGGGAACTCGAATGGCTGCAGCTATCAGCTCTGGGTTTGCAAGCGTCTCTCCGAAGCGTTTTTCAAGGCCTGTAAAAAGTGCAGCAATCAAAGGCTCACAGAACTTGGAGGTGGCGTGAAGTTGCTTTAGCTTGGTCCTCAGTAAAGTTGTGGTGGGGACCAGCCATCCCATCTGCACAATGGTTTCTCCCTGGAGAACATCAGGTGCCTTTGCAACTGGGAGCTCCTTCGCCTTGTTCTCTTGTTCTTCTCACTATTCTTTCTACAGATGAGAAGAGTGAATTCCACCTTGTAGCAACAGGCCCGACAAGTTGGAGTTTGCAGTGGTCTTCAATTACTTCAGATGCTGGGGTTGGTCTTGAACTTTTGTTCCACAGGCTAAAGCATTTGGCAAATGTGGACCTTGACACACGCTTGTACAATGGGTTGACCTCTGCTTTTGAAGCATCTACTGTGGACACTAAGTTGAGGAGGTGGCAGGCGCAGCGATGGTGTTTAGGTTGCAGGAATTCCATGTAGTCATCTTCATCCAACAGGGCTCCAGCATCAACAAATTCAATACTCTCAATGCTTTCCTCCTCCTCTTCATCATCATCTTTTTGGCCACCATCATCTTCTTCTTCTTCATAACCCTCCGCTACAGATTTGGGATGGTTGTTGTTGTCAGTCTGCCCATAAACTCTGAAGGCTTTCAGGAAGTTTGAGCCGTTGTCAGTCGTGGTGCGAACGATCTTCTCTCTGATGTTGAATTCTGTGTGTATACCATTTAGGGCACCAGCCAGGGCAGAAAAGGTATGCGGCCCTTTAAGTTGCTTGCATGCCAGGGCAGCACAGAATCTTTGCATGGTCTCGGGGTTAAACCAGTGTGCGGTAACACCAATGAAACTGCGACGGTGTGCTGTCCAGCAGTCTGTTGTTGTTGCTATGAACTCAATTTCACTAAGGTCAGCTTTCAGTTCTCTTTTCATTTCTGCAGATGCCTTTGTGACTTTGTTTACAACAGTGTTGCATGTCATGGCATTTGTATTTGGCTGAAGATGCTCCACAAGATCAATGAAGCCCTGTTGCTGAACAATGTGTGGTGGGTGCAAGCCTTGCACAATGAATTTGAGGACTACTTCATCCACACTTTCCTGGGACACTCTTCGAGTTTCCCACAGCTTGCTTTGCTTGGAGGGTGTGGGCAAAAAATCTTCAGTGGATGGCTTCCTTTTGAGAGCGGATTTAGTAAGTTGCGTGTACCTCGCTAGACGAGTGGGGTGTTTCTTCTGTGGAGAAAATTAATACACAGACATAGATTGAGGTTCATAAGGAGCATTTTTACTGGTCTATGCATTTATGTTGAGCAGACTAGTATATTGCCACCTAACTAGCCTAGTGAACTAGACCAAATTCTTGCTTTGCAATGTTTGGTCTAGGCATGCTCCACTGGAACCTCTGCAGCCCTAACAGCATTCTGGCTGGCCAATCACAGCTCTCTAGAGGGGTTTCAAACACATAAAGAGCTGTGATTGGTCCATAATGGTGGGCCAATCATAGTGCTCTATCTGCTTAGTGAACAAATCAGAGCTTTATCCGCTTTGTGGGCCAATCAGGGCACTCTATATGCCTGGTGGGTGGGATGATGCAACAGAGTGAAACAAGAGTATGTCGCATTCATTGTCCAGTGGAATGCAGAGATCATTTGAAAGACAACGGTAGAACCCGCCCCACAACCGAGAGCCGTCAATGGAGTGTTGCCAGACTAAATAATACATTTATTTAGTTTGGCTTGCCAGGCTAACCTAACAGTAGATTACTGAGGAAATGTTATTCTGGTGACCCACTAGAACTCCTGGCCTTTGCTTTGTCCCCCTGCTTTTGTTTTGCAAACAAACCAATTACTCGTGCACACTCACACACATACATTTGCATGGCAGGAATGTCGTCAGGCCAGAAGTAGGTTTTTGAGTTCTTTCATTGTGTAGAGTGTGCATGTAATTGGTTTACACAAAGGTAGGTTTCATTCAGTGCGTTTACATGCAGCCAGTAACCCTTTTAAAACCCGAATATTCACAATAACCCGGTTCCGCACGGCCATGTAAACACCGCCAAAAACCCGGATATGCTCATAACCGGGTTTTTAAAAACCCGGTTATTACACCTGGGGTAACCCTTTTCTAACCCGAATGTTTGGTCGTGTAAACGCATATCGGGATATCCCCATCAAAGCATGTGTTCTGCGCATGCTCTGTTCGCAAGTAATCTTGGTCTTTTGAGTAGCGAGACGTCTTGTATGTGCCAGAACACCGGAAGTAAACAACAAGGTGGGAGCAAAATGGCGAGTCGCGGCACAGCACCACACTTTTGGAGTGACGACGAAACTAAAGCGCAAAGAAACACGGTCACTATCTCTTCCGAACTGGGAAACATGTTGTTGTTTTCACGGATACCGGAACAAGAAGAACCGGAAATGACACATATTGCGTCTGGACGTAGTCCATACGTCCTGACGCTACCCCAGCATCCGCATTTACATCGGGTTATGCAAGTTAGGGGTAACTCTTTCTATTTATGTTTGTAAACGGGTTATTCTGATAAACTCAGAAACTTGAATACCAACCTTAACCCGATCATAACCCGGATATTGGCTGCATGTAAACGTAGTCAATCAAACCTTTAGTTCTCCAACTCTAAGCTGTTTGCTCCGCCGAGTCGGCTGTTGCGCTTCAGTTGCAAAGCGTTAACTCATTTACGTATAAACAGTAAGCTCACTGCTTGGAGTAGGCAGCAGTAAGGCGTCAACAACATTTACATTGTCAAAAGAACCTGGGTGTGAGTGTAGACTCTTTGTGGTCCCCCACATGACTTTAATTTATTTTCTACTGAATTTGGCTGATAACCTCTTAGCAAAGACCCTTAGGGCCTGAGCACACACTCTCATACACAGACAAGATCATGCCTATATTTAGTACATGCTTTATCTACCAGATGTAGACTATAGAGTTGCACAATTTAAAGTAACTTCGAAGTATTGCATATAGCAACAACATAAGTTCAGATAATGTTTGACTAGAGTCTGATTTAAAATGTCAAACAAAGCCAATCAAATGAACTTGCAACATTAAATCATAGCTTACTGCTAGTGAGCAAGCCATAGCATGTACCCAGGCATAGCATGGCAAACGTTGAAAATTTACCATTATTATGTTACTAGGTTAATACAATATTTTGTCAATAATCGAGTGATAATATGAATCTTTTAGCTTACCTTAATATGCTTTTTCAAGTTAGACGGTGAGTTTTTGAAAGCCATCAGCTTTTGGTACTTGGGTGCACAGAGCTTGCAGCGCATTCAAAAAGAGTTGTTTTTGCATCCGACCATTTCAAAAAATTCTTTCAGGCATGGCCAGGGATGTACAGGGGTTGGCTTGTCTTCCAGGCTGTCAGCACCATCCTCACGGGTACTTGGTTCAGACATCTTGTTAGCAAGTTCTGTTGCCTCTCCGCCTAATGCTACTGCTACAACATACATTTACTAATGGTCTTACATCCTGGAGTGTCACATGATTTGTGTCACGTGCAGTTGCGCTGACCAATAGCATGTCGGAATGGTAGGTCTCATCCAACCACAATCAGACCTTTGTTTTTCACCGACGACAAGCCGAAATGAAGTGGGAGTAACGAGGTTATTTTTTTAAAAGTAAGGCGTAGAAAGTACCGATAATTGTGTGAAAATGTAAGGGAGTAGAAGTATAAAGTAGGCTAAAAAATAATTACTCCAGTAAAGTATAAATAACCAAAATTTCTACTTAAGTAAGGTAACAAAGTATTTGTACTTTGTTATTTGACACCTCTGCATATCAACAAGTTTATTTGTTTATATATACATAAACACTCACAAGTAAAGACAAAGTTTCGTGTTTGAAGCTGCAATCCTTTGAAGGAACATTGGTATTAGCATCAACTGTGAAATGTATTAGCAGGAAAGAACTGTGTTCCGTTTATTGAAGTCTTTTGTGTTTAGAGTTTTTGACGTCTTGTCCATGCAGAGCTTCCGTAGTTCAGTTATGTTCATTGCTGCTAGCAAAATCTCTGTGGTGTTAAAGTCTCTTACAGCTTTCTAGCTTTACTAAAATACCTGTCTGTGCTTGTATGATTGATGGCAGTTTTTATATGTTATTAGACCCCAAATGTAATCATTTGGCACGTTCCTAATTCGTAATTTGTAAGGATGTAATTGGTGATATTAGCATTAGCGTCAGTATGGGTTCTTCCATGTATATTAGCATTGTGCTAACCACTCGCTGCCAGTCAAATCGCAGCCTTTGCGATTAGAAAATCTCTTTTGTCACATAGGCAAGTAATCGTTCAGCCCTACAAGATAGAGTATAAAAATATTTATATGTAAGGAGAGGGAGATTAGAACATTGAATAAAAAACACAAAACAAATCGTTGATTCAAATGCATCTTAATAGATTAGGAAATCGAGATTTGTGTGGGTGACAAGATTACATTCTTCCATATTTCTCCACTTTCAGCCTCAGAAGCAACAGCTTTGTTTGTGTGTTTTTCCTTCTAGTCTAAAATCAGTTGGCTGCTCAACTCATTCATAATTCTGTTGGGATCTTCAGCTCATTTGCCCGTTTTATTAAGAGTATTGCCTAAAAAAATCCCCTGCTCGGCTCAACATTCCTTTCAGTTTCACACATGCTAGAAAATCCCAGCACAGCTGTGGTGATCCCTGCATCTCCCAACCTCACGACCCCGTTTTCTCACTTTTGCGTCCTAGTTTCACTTGTATGCCAAAAAACCCCAACATTTTGGTTTTAACTGTCAGTCATAATCAGCAGATGTAGACAAAGGTCAGCAGGTTCAATGAGTGTAACACTCTCCTCCTGCTTGGCTGCTCCAGTTGGTGACTCATACCAAAAGGCAGGACACTGGTTTGACTTAATCCATTTCAGTATGCTGACATTGAACACAACTTTGCTTTATGTAGCTGCTTCTTTGATTTAGAACAAACGTTTCTAAGACAAACATAATTCCTTAAACCGATGTACATAGGGCTCCTCAGATCAACGTTCTCCACGATGCTAATCAGCTGTAGCCTTCCACTTTGTTACGACGTCTGTTAGCTTTTCTTACTTTTGTTTATCTACGGTACCTATCTTCCACATGTTGCATCACCCTTAGTCTGTCACTGTTTGATCGTGGCAATGATTCTCCGGTGACAGGAAAATTCAACATGGCTGCGGTTACGAATAACTTGTTTCATCAACTCCGTCGTTTGAATGATATTTAACCCTTTGATGCATGAATTATGAAATCTTCAGCCATGATTTTTTAACAATTTTTTTCATTCATCTTTAGGTGTGAATGAAACAAATTTCAACAAATATTTTTTGTAAAATTTTATAATTTACAAATAATTTATTACAGGTCCACCTTAGTGGACCACGTGCATTCTGAACATGAAATATGTTGGCTTGACTTACTGAAGTCCAAATGGAGGGGCTCAAATACAATAAAGTCTTCAACAGCTGTGCTTAATAGCAAAAACAAATAAATAACAATTTTGAGTACCTGTCCACTGTAGTGACCATTATGCACCAAAGGGTTAAAGTTAAGGGAGAGTTTAACATTCCACTGTCGCTACATGCTTGCTCAGTATGGGGATCTGTTCAGACAGCAGTAGCTCAGGGGTAGAGCAGGTTGTCCAGTAATCAGAGGGTTGTAGGATCAATTCTGGAAGTGAATGCTGCTGTTGTGCCCTTGGGCGAGCCACGTAACCCACCTTGCCTGCTGGCGGTGGTCGGAGGAACCGGTGGTGCTAGTGCTTGGCAGCCTTGCCTCCCTTAGTGAGCCCCAGGGCAGCTGTGGCTATGTTGTACCTCATTACCACTAAATTGTGAATGTGTGTGTGAATGGGTGAATGACTGATTGTGTTGTAAAGCATCTTGGGGGGTTCTAGGACTCTAGAAGGCGCTATAGCAAATACATTTACCATCTCTATAAAATCACTGACACGATGATATCTGCTGGGATTTCTTACATAGGAAACTTTGTATTCATTGGCATGATGAACTGCATTCAATTGAGCTCCGAACGTCACGTGACTCAGAGAGTAGACGCTATGTTGGCAGGCAACAAAGATAAACAAAATGAAAGGGATCAGCTTGGATTTTACTCCGTCCGAGTTTACTTCACACTTTAAAACCGAAGAAATCATTTTATATAGTCAGAAATAAAATAGACTAAACATCTCTGACCCTTACCATGCCCCTGAGATACTTTTTAAAACGCCAGAAGCTGTCGGAGTGGACCTCTTACCGGATTTGAGATACCCTGACATTTATAATTTCCTTGTTAATTTTCCCTCGTCCTAATCCGGAGCATCGCTAAGAACATGTAAAATCCTGGAGGGATACAAATGGACTCAATCAGGGTTTGTTGTCGGTATCCAGATCTGGATTCTTCCTGCAAAGGACAGCGCTGTTGTCACCGGGAGGGTAAGTGGAGATTTTTTGTTACCATTAGCAACAGCCCGTTGCAAGGTTATGTCTGTGTGAAACGTTGTGTGTGTTCATAAACCTCAGAAATATAACTTTGGTATTTTCTTAAAACATAGTTGTGAAACAGAATTGTCAACTTGCATCACTTAACTCTTTAGATGCCAAAGGTGCAAAATTGTGACAAGCAACTTTCCTGACTTTCGTTTGCGGCGTTCCGGGTCTTGGGGAATCCTGTAGAAGGCTCTTCCCTTATCTCGTCCACGTCTGTTCTGGCATCCTGGGGCACAACAGGAATCTACCATATTTCCCATATGATTGAGTTTTCTGACAATAACAAATAGCTTAGCTGCGGCTACTGCCTGCCAAGATTGCGCCGTTCGATTTGAACTGTTGCATACCGGGAGAAGTGACGTCAACTCCCGAGCTCTATTGGGGTGTTTATTTTGTAAAGTGCCTTGAGACGACTCTAGTTGTGACTTGGTGTTATGTAAACCATAGGCGTAGATTTGGCATGGACGGAAGTGACATGTCCCTACCAATATCCAGTGATGGCTAAATAGTCCCCACCAATAATCTGACCGCCTCCACTAAAAAAACAAGCCTGTCAAATATTTCGTTACCCTAGAGGTACAGAAAGGGTTAAATGGCGTTCTCTCATCGAGTCCTACCTCCGTAATGCATAAGGCTGGTGTGACTGGCTGCGCATGTTGTCACGTTAGACTCACATGACAAACTACGCCGGTTAGCAGCACCAAAGCTAGAAGGAAAACGTTCAATCACGCTTGTGTGCTCCACAGATCCACATCTGCGTCTTGCGCACGGCCACATTAACATTCTCAAAGCAGCGCCACCAAATATATATTTAACACACGATCGTTCATAACTGCTTTGGTACGGTCTGTCTTTTATTCGTGGCTGCCGCGCTCATCACCCGTGCTCCACGGCCGCGGTCAGTCAGTGTTTTTTCTTGAGAACTAGATCCCGCATCTCCCTGTGGCAGATGCAGTATTAGAGACAGGCAGGAAAGGATAATAATAAGAAAACAAAACGAAGAGCTTGGAAAGGAAAATGTAGTTAGATTTATCCCACTACATGTTTTAACGTTATAAAGTAAATTTTATTTATAAGCTCATAATATTCATATATTCCATTCAACTCACACCACCTTCAAAACTCCGTCTGAGTGACATATCATTAACCCTGTAAAGGGTTATTTTAGCACACACTGGCTCAAGAGATTGATTTAAAAATATGAAAAATTGCATAGCATGGCTTTAAATACACATCAACCATGGGACTGCACAAACATGCATGTTTTTAATTACGTAGTTTCACGCAGATACAATACACTATCTAGTCAGGATATGACTTAAGACAAGATAAGTGATGTGCACTAAAATTCTAGCCATGCCCCTAAGCCAGTGTGAGTGACCTCTCATGGGTTTAAGATTACCTTGTTTTCCAGCTGCAGACTCATCATCAGCTGCATCCTATCGGATCTAATCTCAGGTATAACATGGCTCCAGTTAAACAAACCCCGGTGCAGTCTGGAGCTCCATCTAGATCTCTTTTCAGTTGTTTATTTTATCAGAACCAGCATGTTGCAGCTTTTTAACAACAGTTTCAAGTCTGCAGACAGTCGTACCTTTGTTTAGACTTTAAACACTGCGAAGAACATACACACTTGCTTTGGGGAAAACAAAAAGAATTCCGGGAATGAGGCATTTCTTTGTTTGCTGCTGTCAGTTGAGGCCGTCCTTCACAGCTAAGTGGCATTTGCTATTTGAAAACAGAAGGAATTATCTCTCATTCGAAGTGCAAAGATCTGCAATTGTGGAGGGAAGAAAAAAGGCATCAAGAAGAGGAAAGACACTAAAAAGGAAAATGTTACGGCTTATGTTTCAATGAAACGGAGCGGTTCTGGGTCAGACATCTGTGATCCATCTCCCAGGGGAGCACGTACCCCACTGGCGTCACCACTTTCCCCTGAAAACCACGCTATCTGTCCCAGAGATCACTCACCCTGAGGGGTACCTCTTTTTAATAGCTGCCTCTGACCTCCCATCTATTCATGTGTCCATCTGTTAGCTTCCATTCAAATGCAAGTTGGATGAACAATTCCTCCTAAACGGGCAAAAAAACAACAATTCAGTTCCAGTTTTTTCTATTTTTTTTCTGTCCAAACAAAAAAAAAAGATATTTTTGCTAACTGAAATGAACACTTGTAGTAAAATTATTCACAGTAAAAGAAGTTTTTGTTAAAATATTTAGGTTCACTGAGAAACCAAAACATTATTTCTGATGAATGATCAGTCACACCGAGTCTCACATGCTGACTAGTTGTGAAAATTGTCTTCTACCCCTATTTCCTGCATCAGCGGCCAACAGAAAATTGACGGGAAAACGCTCGGGTCAAAAAAAGCCACACAGATCACACTGGAAACTAGCATTTGTGGATTCATCCATCTTCACTCTCGACAGGGAAGGTTGTCGTTGATTTAGCATCCAGGAGAGAGCAGAGCACGTCTTGGCTAGTTGAAGCTAACTGTTAGCATAAGCAACTACACCACACTGCAGAATTCCTTCAGACTTGTGTCATTTGCAAACAGAGTCAGTGGTAGAGACACGTTGCTGTTAGCCAATCAGAGGCGAGACGTCCAAATACCAGGAAATAAGACTCCAAAACCTACTGTCTTCTGTTTCCAACTCTGCTGGCCAACTTCTAGTTCCTGAAACAGGAGCGCTAGAGCTTTTTTTCCCCAGAAATGGACTCACAAGGTGTTAATTTTTACTAGAGACGACTGCAAGTGTGTTGAAAAAAAAAAACGAGTGAACTCGATCTTTAAAAAATCAACCTTATTTGAGTTTTAATAGAATTTTTATCAACATGGACCCCATTCAAGCCGCTCAAGAGGGGCCGATCATGTAAACACTTAACCTTTTTCAGTTGTGTTAAAACGGGTTTGTGACTTCCTCTGCGGTACAGAGGCTTTGTCTTTCAGACATAACACAGCTTGGTGAACACCAGATGATGGCAGCGCACATGCAGTCATGTGAGGGTGGGGGAGAATTGCATGTGTGTGTGTGTGTGTGTAAACTTGTGCTTATTATGTCTGTCATCGTGTCTGGGAGAGACTTGGCTCAGGTCCAGTTCCCTCCAAATCCCCATTAGCAGACCTGTATTACACCTGTCTCTGAAGATAACGACGTTGGCACATCAGAACAAAGGAGATTTACACACAGACTCATGAAGTCAATTATATGTAATAATTTCTGCCTTAGTTATAATTACTCACAAGCCAGCTGTCGTTATGTTCCACGACAAGGTTTCAGACCAACCACTGTGTTGGGAGGTGATGTCATCTCCGTTTGCTATAAAGGACACGCACGCACGCACGCACACACACACACACACACACACACACACACACACACACACACACACACACACACGAACACACACACACACACACACACACACACACACACACACACACACACACACACGAACACACACACGAACACACACAGGGGAACTGGATAGAGTGTAGATAATCGATGTATTGGTGTGAGGTGAGTAATCAGCTTGTCCCTGAAGGAGTAAAACACTTATCTTTTACGTTAAAGGCCCAGCGCTGTCATCTGATGCTGTTTGCGTGTTTCCCCAACTTTCCACTGGATGAGTAATCTATTAAGCAAGGTCCGTGAAGCATAGTACGCCGTGTCATGGTTTTTTCTTTCGGAACGCATTTGACCCACATATAATGTGATCTCTCAGGAGACCAGTAGATGTAGTAATACAAAAATGTTTATTTTTGGAATAGCAGAGGCAGGTAGGAGGCTGGTACTGGAGTCAGAGGATTTGTTTTAGGACATTAAGGGTCATTAGGGCTTAGCAGAGTGTAACCCAGTGAACATGAAGTTTACATGAATTAAAATCTATTTTTTTCTACTTAAAAGTTTACAGGTTGAAAGACTGGCTGCAGCATTTCTGCATGAAGTTTGCATGTTCCACCATGCATGCTAGGGTTTTCTCCGGGTGCTCCGGTTTCATTCCACAGAAAAGAAAACGCTTGTTTTAGGTGTGAGTGGTTGTTCGTCTCTGTTCTTCTTCTTGTCTGATAACTGCTAGTTACACACCAGCTAAGTTAAAGTCCCATCAGTTGTTAGTGCTGAAAACTGTCCTCCGCATTCGACCCATCCCTGTGGGGAGCGGTGAGCTGCAGACACGGCTACGCTCAGGAACTTTTTGGTGGTTAACCCCCCCCAATCCAGCCTTATAAAGCTGAGAGTCAAGCAGGGAGGCATTGGGTGCCATTTGTTACGTCTTTGGTATGACCCGACTGGGATTTGCACCCCGATCTCCCAGTCCCAGGGCGAGCACTCTACCACTAGGCCACTGAGCTGATTAAGCTCCTACTGAGGTATGGAAAATGTTTAATGGCCTGTAATTTATATTGCACCTTCTATAGTTCTACAACCCCCCAAGGCACTTTGCAACACACCCAGTCATTCAACCACGCACACACACATTCACACACCGGTGGTGATGAGCTGCAACAGCTCCACAGCTGACCCGGGGTGCACTGACGGAAGCGAGGCTGCCGTACACAAGCGCTACTTGTCCTTCCAACCACCACCAGCAGGCAAGCCAGGTTAAGTGTCTTGCCCAAAGACACAATGACGGCAACAGACTCGAACCTGCAACCTGAGCAGGGTGGGTACTTAACTCCTATCTCACCATTGCCCGTTGAGATTAAGATGACTTTTATGATTTGCTGCCCCTTTGGTGATTTGTTTGGTTTTGAGCGATGACGGCGCAAAGGTTTGAAGTTTGCTTAATCCATGGGTTGCCAGTTCAAACCCAGGCTCCACCCATGTCAGTCGTTGTGTCCTTGAGCAAGACTTTTCTCTATCCTTCCCTGCTTGTGGTGGTCGGTGGAGCAGTGGTAATGATTGTGTGGCCGCTTCCCTTCAGTGTCCCAAACTAGCCGTGACTGCAGTGTAGCTGATCAACGTTTGTGCGAACGATGGTAGCGTGAAGCACTTTGGAGTCTTCTGACTTAAAGCGCCGTGGAAAGGCAGGTCATTTACGATAAGTTTAGTCGTTTTTGGTGAGAGGAAGCTGGTGGTTCAGAGTCAGAGGCTTGTTTGGTTCAGCGGTGATCCGGTGCTGCATCAGGCTGTACTGTGGGCTTTAGCAGGGTCTGCTGGTCGTGGGCTGTCTTTACAACCCTCCCTGAACATGAATCTTTGTTCCTGTTTTCTTGCCACCATCGGTGGGCAGACCTGTGCACTCAAAGCAGAAGCTGCCTGGGCACCAGAATCCCAACGTTTTTCCTGCTGTCTTTGAAAAGCTCCTGGCAGGAATTTCAAAAGATCTTTCTTTTCTCAGCACTGCCTCCTAAAATAATGTGCAGTAAATGCAACACAGCTGCTCCGCTGGGCAGCAACAGGAAGTACTTGTTACTCTCAAGAACAAATTATTTTTTTGTGGCTTACCTTGTGTCTTTGTAGACTTCACACGTTTTACAATCAGTCAATCAATCAATGAAAGCTTTATTTATAAAGCGCCTTCCGCAACCCTATCGGGAAGCCCAAGGCGCTGAACATGGTACAAGAGAAAGTTAAATATGGTGAATAAATCGAAAATAAAAGCAATTCAAATTACAAATTACAACAAAAGGTAAAACATTCTAGTAGAAGACAAATGGGTAAAACCAGGGATAGAGTGAACCAATGAAAACAGGGAAATAAAATCAACATAGAAGAGGGCCAAATTCAAACACATTCAGGAAACGCCAAGCGGAGGAGGTGAGTTATTAGGCGACTCTTAAAGACTGGCAGAGATGGGGACAGCCTAACTGAGGGTGGCAACTGGTTCCAGAGTGACGGTGCTAGGACTGAGAAAGCCCGGTCCCCACGAGTACGACACCTAGAACGAGGGACAGCGAGTAGACCTTGGTCGGAGGAGCGCAGAGCGAGTGATGGGGAATGTCTGTTCAGGAGCGTGGCCAGATAGGGGGGACCACCACCCTGGAAGAAATTATAAACAAAGACGAGGAGTTTGAAGTGTGAGCGATAGCAAACCGGAAGCCAGTGCAGGGAGGCCAGAACCGGTCTGATGTGGTCCCGTTTCCTGGTCCCAGTCAGGAACCTGGCTGTGCTGTTCTGCACAACCTGTAGGCGGCGCAGTGATGACTGACACAACCCTGCATATAGAGAGCTGCAGTAATCAAGCCTAGAAATGACAAATGCATGCAGTACCTGCTCCAGGTGGGCTCTTGACAGCATGGGCTTTAGATTTACACGACCAGGTCAGGTTGTGTCTGGGTTTTATGATGTGATGCAGCAACAGTTTTATAGACACGATGAAGTCATTGTGGGTCTGTTTTGTTTTGTCTGAACAGACAGCTGCAACGCTCATTTAGTCACAGTCCTGAGATAGGAGCCTTATGTAAGCCAGCTCACTCTGACATTATGCATTGTTTTTGTAAACCCATGACACACACACACACACACGCACGCACGCACGCACGCACGCACACACACACACACACACAATATTCGCTCTCTGACTCCTTCAGCAGTTGCTGCTAATTGTTTAGCGGCGGCCGAGCAGCGATAAGTGTGATCTGGTTGCCTCCTCACACCTGTGTTGGCCCGAAGGACGGGGCTTCCGATCTGGTTATTTTAACGAGCGTTCTCTCTCAACAGCCTCACATGCCTCTCATTATAGACCCAAAGAACAAACAGGCGGAGAAGAGGAAACAAAAGAAGAAAGGACCAACACATGAAGAACATCTTGTTTTGTTCTCCTGTTTCATTGCTAAATTCAAAGCAACCTATGAGTTCGATTAAAGCGTTTTCTTCCGTTGTGTTTGTTTTCAGACACAAACAAATACGGTCCATTTGTTGATCTTTGTTAAGCAGAACCAGCCTCTGATTTCTGTGACAAATACAAAACTTCTGCCAAGGGAAAGGTTCTGTTTGGAGCAAGCTCAGTCCTTGTGTCCTTGATTTCTAAGAAAATGTTTTAAAAAAATCGTTTTTTTAGACATTTTATTTTTTTGTTTACAAATAATATAAATTATTCTATAGAAAGATTGCATTATTTCAAATAAGGTAAATATTCTTAAATATGATGCAAATTTTCTTGTTTTGAGTAAAAAAAATCTGCCAGTGGGGTAAAGCAAAATCTGTGTAACTTGAAATCTTATAAGTTGTAAAATAATCTAATTTTGGGTTTATTAGATAGTTTTAGGGTTTCTAGCCATGCAGCTTTTGCTTGCCCCACTGCATAGGTGTCATTTTAACCGGGGACGCCGGGGACATGTCCCCGGCAAAATTTGTGATTGGCAGCTGTGTCCCCCCCCACTTTCAAAAACGCCTGCTGATGAGGATTTTTGTTTTACCAGCTCAGATCTTATCCAGGGGTCGGCAACCTGTTCCCATCAAAGAGCCATTATTACCCGTTTCCCACAGTAAGTCTGGACGGACCTTAATAAGCAGTGACTTAAGTGAAGCAGGCAGGTCGCGCTAGAAAATTTAGTTTAAAAAGACGTCATAAATGTTTTCCCCTGTCATTTTTATTTATAAAATATGAAGTAAAAACTCACAATTTAATTTTCATTCATTTGTCATTAATATGTAGTCTACACCCGTGCGTTAACCATCTTCCAGTAAACGCACAGCATCCAGCCCACCTCTCCAAATGCGTAAAATGTGCATCAGCCGCTAGTTAGGCGCACCATCAGCTGATCAGCCCAGACAAGAGCAGAGCAAATAGAGACAGAATAGAGGATGATTCTGTCTGGATGTGGATGGAGATTACATTTTACAGCAGCCTGATCATCATTTAAATACGTAAACCATCACCTGTCTTCTAGTCCATGCTATCAGCATATATTTTAATTGGTGTGTGTGTGTGTGTGTGTGTTTTCCACTTCAAACACTGGTCTAACCAACCAGACCAGCGTGTCCAGTAACGTATTAATGTTACAATTAAACAGTTTCCCTTCATGTAGGCTAGGAACATTTCACCTGCCGTGGCCCGACCGCTTCTGCTCCACACGAACTTTGTGCGTGATCAAATGTCTCTACGCGTCATGCGTCTCCATATTAGAGACGGGAACAAGCGCTGTTCAGCCAGTTTCATAATTTCATAAAAAGAACATTTTTCCAAGTGACACATCCCTCAGAGAGACCGGGTTTCCAGACCGCTTCAGTGGGAGGAAATCATTGCATGCACCATGGTTCTGCGCTGCGCTGCGAACCCCTCAGATCTTCAGCTCACTGTCCACCGTGGGCGCTCCGAGCCGCGCTGAACACAGTGTCCAGTATAAAGCTCTGATGTTCTGATGGGAATCTTTTACCTCCGCGATGTGCGTTAACGATTAAAATGTCAGCTCATCCATGTGCATCATTGTGCGTGGGGGTAATTCTTTCAAACCAAGCAACATCCTTGAGTTCATCTGTCAAAATAAACAGTCAAATGGAAATATATGTAACCTGCCGTTTAACTGTTTTGCCTTCTTGTGAAGATTGTTGCAAAGAGAAACAATTAAACTTGATTAACCCCAGAGCCACCCAGAGCGCATGTGGGAAGGTTCCTCCCACTGAAGCGAGTGTTTTCCAAACCCGGTCTCTCAGAGAGACTTGTCACTTAGAAAATGTTCCCTGATGATGAAACTTTGGCTGAATAGCGCTTGTTCCCGTCTCCAATGTGGCGACACATCCAGGAGCCGTCTGAGGAGAATCCCAGAATCTCACATCGTCTTCAGCTAATAAAGCGCCTATGATTACGCACAAGCGTGACGCGTCAACCCGGTCTCACAGTAAGACCAGGTTGGACCTGTTCAGGTTTACGCAGACAATCTTTACATTTAGAATTGGCATACAGATGTAAAATTAATGCAGTAAAATATAAAGCATTTTATTTAAATATCCATTCATTATTTTACAAACACAGAGCCGCATCAGATGGATGGAAGAGCCGCATGCGGCTCCAGAGCCGCCGACCCCTGTGCTAGCCTACTTTATTGTCCCCAGCAATTTTTAAACCCCACTCAAGTGTATGGTTATTGTCCCCAGCAATTCTGGAAACAAACTGACGCCCTTGCCCCACTGGCAGATTGCACATCACTGATTATTGTTCACAATATTTTCAAGTAAGCAAAGTTGAGGAATCAAGGCAGTTGGTAAGAAGATGTCATGAGAAGTCTTCCACGTTTACACCTGCTTCTTACACTTTGCACGAGTTTCAGTTGAGACAAAAGAATGGAGTAAATTTCCTCATTGTGGACAGAAGTTTCCTGTGTTTGTTAAAGTTGTATCAGTTTTCCAAAAGTATTATCTTCATCCAAAAGTTAAGAATTCCCAAACATTCCTGCACAACATATAAGCAGAAAGCATCAAATGTTTCATGGAACTGATGTCTGATCATTAGTGCAAAGCAACTCACTCACTCACTCACTCACTCACTCCTCACTCACTCACTCACTCACACTCACTCACTCACTCACTCACTCACTCACTCACTCACTCACTCACTCACTCCTCACTCACTCACTCACTCACTCACTCACTCACACTAGCTTGCTCACTCACTCACACTAGCTTGCTCACTCACTCACTCCTCACTCACTCACTCACTCACTCACTCACTCACTCACTCACTCACTCACTCACTCACTCACACTAGCTTGCTCACTCACTCACTCCTCACTCACTCACTCACTCACTCACTCACTCACTCACTCACTCACTCACTCACTCACTCACTCACTCACTCACACTAGCTTGCTCACTCACTCACACTAGCTTGCTCACTCACTCACTCCTCACTCACTCACTCACTCACTCTCACACGCTCGCTTGCTCACTCACTCACACACTCGGCTCACTCACTCACACACTCACTCACTCACACACTTGCTCGCTCACTCACTCATTCACTCACTCACACACTCACTCACACACTCGCTTGCTCACTTACTCACACACTTGCTCACTCACTCACACACTTGCTCACTCACTCACACACTTGCTCACTCATTCACTCACACACACACTCACTCACACACTCGCTTGCTCACTCACTCACACACTTGCTCACTCATTCACTCACTCACACACTCACTCACTCACACACTCGCTCACTCACTCACACACTCGCTTACTCACTCACACACTTGCTCACTCACTCACTCACACACTTGCTCACTCATTCACTCACACACTCACTCGCTAACTCACACACTCACTTACTCACTCACACACTCACTCACTCACTCACTCACACACTTGCTCACTCACTCATTCACTCACACACTCACTCACACACTCGCTTGCTCACTCACTCACACACTCGCTTGCTCACTCACTCACACACTTGCTCACTCACTCACTCACTCACTCACTCACTCACTCACTCACTCACTCACTCACTCACACACTCACTCACACACTCGCTTGCTCACTCACTCACACACTTGCTCACTCACTCACTCACTCACTCACACACTCACTCACACACTCACTCACACACTCGCTTGCTCACTCACTCACACACTTGCTCACTCACTCATTCACTCACACACTCGCTTGCTCACTCACTCACACACTTGCTCACTCACTCACTCACTCACTCACTCACACACTCACTCACACACTCGCTTGCTCACTCACTCACACACTTGCTCACTCACTCACTCACTCACACACTCACTCACACACTCACTCACACACTCGCTTGCTCACTCACACACTCACTCACACACTCGCTCACTCACTCACTCACTCACTCACTCACTCACTCACTCACTCACTCACTCAAAGGTCTAATCCTCAGTAGGGTAGTGTTTCCAGCTCACCAACTTATTTTCTAAAAACCGCCCAGCAGCAAGTCTAGCTACATTTCTGACGATGCTTAGCTACAATCTGCAGAACTTTGTTGCTGATCTTCCCTGCAGATTAGCAAAAGACCCAGCCTGCTCTGCATTCGGAATGTTCTTCCAAACGCTTGGAAAGAGAAAGATCAGAGAGTGTGCATGTAGCACGATCACGTTACACTGACTGACCAATCAGAAGCCTTTCTTGATATATTTCACCCACTCACAAAACCAGTTGTTTTGCAAAATAAACTCGAGATGCAACTTTCCAAATCTGTGTTGGACCCCCCCCCCCCCCCCGAGTTGGATATTCTGGGGAAAATGAAGACTGCCATGTGACTTATTTTAGCAGCCCACTAACGTGGCAGTATGACGCCAAGAAAACACAATTTAGCCTGTCGCCATATAGCGACATCTAGCAACTTCATGTCAGAGGCAGTCGGCAACACTACGGTAGAGTAATGGGGAGTTGGTGTCTAACCCCTCATTTACACCGAGTGAGGAACAGATGTTGACCTGGACCAGAATCCATGCTACTTCACGCAATAACAACTGTGTGTGTAGAAAGGAGCTGGTTAACAAAAGCTATACTCGTCTTTTACTATCCTGCACTGTGAACTGATGTCCCTGTCTTTTACAATATCACAAGAAGCCAGACAGAATGTTGCAACATGGATGAACCTCGCTGGCACATGTATCACTTCATGTTTTGCTCATGAAATTCCTTCAGCTTTATGATGGTCCATATGTGGCATATGGAAAATACACATGCAAAAGTATTCCACAGCTCCGCATCCAGATTCGCATCTAGATCTGCATCCACATCCAGATCCGCATCCAGATCCAGATCTGCACGCAAATCCGCATCCAGATCCGCATCCAGAGCTGCTTCCAGATCCGCATCCAGATCTGCATCTAGATCTGCATCCAGATCAGCATCCAGTCCGCATCCAGATCCACATCCAGATCCGCATCCAGATCCGCATCCAGATCCAGATCCGCATCCAGATCTGCACGCAAATCCGCATCCAGATCCGCATCCAGAGCTGCTTCCAGATCCGCATCCAGATCTGCATCTAGATCTGCATCCAGTCCGCATCCAGATCCACATCTAGATCTGCATCCAGCTCTGTATCCAGATCTGCTTCTAGATCTGCATCCAAATCTGCACCCAGATCCGCATCCATATTTGCATCCAGATCCGTATCCAGATCTGCATCTAGATCTGCATCCAAATCTGCATCCAGATCCGCGTCTAGATCTGCATCTAGATCTGTATTCCACGGCAGCCGGTGTGAGTGCTCTGATTGGACAAAATGACTTTTGGTCTTGGTGGAAGCTGGGTCTGTTTTGCACTTGGTGTAAATGAGGCCTAACTCCCGTAGTTATCAGATGAGAGGCAGGGGACACCCTGGACAGGTCTGATATCCATTGACAGGGACACAAAGAAAAACAACCATACCCACACACGCATGAGAACGTTCTAACTCTACTCAGTAAGGCTGCAGCCAAGATTTGAACCTGCAACCATCCTAATGAAAAGATGCTGCTACGTAAAATATTATCAAGGGGCAAACTTTAAACATTTAAATTGGTGAGGTAGATTTTTGAAGGACACATGAAACCAGTTCAAACCCAGCTTTTACTTCCTGTCTAGGCCTTTTAGTTTGGGGAGTTTGATTTGGAAACTGGATGCACCAGCTTGGTTTCTGTAGCACCTCCTCAGATAGATTTTAACCCTCTGGAGGCAGGCGTTGTAGATTTGCAACGTTAAAACCTACCTACCTGGTTACTCCACATACGTATTTCATGAGCATTCTTTAACTCAGAAGTTTCCCTGAAGGACTTAGTTGTTCGTCCTTTTATCAAAACTTACTTTGAGCCTGAGAGGGTTAAAAAACAATGACAATGGGAAGAATCATCCTCAGGAACATCCTGAAAGGTTGTGGTTTGTTTATATTTCTACTCCAAGGATCCACTTCACATGTAATGTAATTGACATTGGAGAAGTGATTTTCTAACTTAAATTTAAGTAAAAGTCATTCCTTAAGCGATTCCACTCAAAGACGGCAACCCACACACAGCCCTCTCCGTCCCAAAACCCTTAAAAACTCAAAGAAAGGCCCTTTTGTGGTGAGCCCGGCTGCGGTGAACATACCTACGGTCGCCACATTAGAGGCGGCCCCCAGCTGTGAAAGGGGCTCAGTAGCTGAGCTCCAAACTCCAACACAGCTCCCACTCGGAGGCTGTGCCAACTTTATTGCACATCAGGGTGAGTTTTTATTTTTATGTTTTTGCATCACTTTAAAGGGCAAAAATAGTAGCTGGATTGTAACAGTTGGGGAAAATCCTCTCAGCTGTGGTGATTTGGGAAAAAAACCAACAAATATTTATGCTGTTGAGGTTCCCTTGAGGACAATTGTAAACTCACGGTGGAGAGTGAGAAAATAACCCACCACTGTGTTTTTGATTCTTCGTTCAGGTGTTACAGTCCAGTCCTGATCAGATCTGTAACACATGCTTTCCAGCCAGTGTGTTATCGGTCTGTTCATTATAGAGTTCTCCTATTTAATCTGTGTAGTGAAACCCAGTCATCCCACTGAAGCTCTGTGTCAATCATGCAATATTTAACCCTTTATAGGGACAACGTCTATTTAGACACTTCCACTCACATCATAAATGATGTCGGTGTGTCTTTTCACGAATTCTTAGAATTACGGAATTTCACTCAAACAACCATCAGAGATTAAGCTAGTCAGGGGTTGCGCCATGGCACCATTCCACCAATCAGTGTGGGGTTATGACTTACCAAATATCGGTGTGCAGTGTTGGGAGTAACAGCGTTTAAGTATAACGGTGTTCTTTTTTAGGTAACGGAATAATCTAATTAATGACTTTTGCACTGTTGCAACGCCGTTACCGTTACTGGGGATGGAAGGTTGTGCGTTACTATGTGCTTGTCGTACGTTGAGCAACAGTGTGAGGCTCTCTGACCGCCACACTTCAGCTGCAGCAGGGAGAGAGAGGCGTCGGTAACACACTTACAAACACGATGATGATTGGCCGGTTGGGCGGAGACCCTCAGTTTTCTGACTGTCTCAGTCGCTGCATGCTGTAGACCCAACAGAGCAGTGATGGGAATAACGGCGTTTAAAATAACCACGTTACTAAAAAGATTATTTTTTCAGTAATGAGCAATCTAATTAATTACCGTCTTCTTTTATCAAAAGAAAATGCGTGCGTTAAGCAGCGCGGTTTGTTGAAGCTGTCATCAGCTGATCAGGAGCTAAAGAGGCAGATGTTTTCATCCAAGCTTATCACGGCCCGTGAAGAACTTTTTTGCCATTCATGGCAACAGTAATAATAACAATTATGATATTGAACATATTTTGCAGTGTTAAGCTAAGAGTTCTGTGGAAAATGGAGGACAGTTATTGCAACAAACAATCTCACCATCAGCGATGATGAGGAACAAGAGGAAGATGACACTGAGGCAGATCCTCAAATATAAAATATTCTAAAATATGATAATAATTTATAATAGATCAGAAATGGTATCTATTGTTCAATAACTTTTCAAAAATATTCCAAAGTTATCTGTTTTTATAAGAATATGCTATATATATAATTTAATTTTGAACAGTGTTATAATGTTCTAAAAGTAGCTAGACATAATATTTTGTTATTTAGCTGAGTCATTTATGTTTAGTTTTTAGATGACGTCAGCCAAAGAAACCATTAGACAGAAATTCTCAATCAATAGTTAGACAAGTTAATTTTCTGTCCATGAAGGATGGAAAAGGAAGTGGTCCCAGAGGTCGCTCAAATGAAGTGTATTGTTGCTGGTGGTCGCCTGTTCCATGTCTCTCTTGTGTCTGCTCAGATGTCCTAAAACATTTATACTTCCTTTGAGTCTTCGTGAGCTGAAACATTCAGTCTGCGTTAGCGTTTCTGGTCAATCTTGTTAACAGACTATTGACCTGGTGATTAACTGAGCTGAGTGCTGCTCGGTTCCATCAGAAGGCTTCAACAGGAAAAAGGGAAGAGAGTCGCCATTAGTTAATTATCTACAACCTCACATGTGTGTCTTGTATGAAGCAAGCAGAGTAATGGGAAGCTGCTGCTGACTGAAGGAAAGTGTTTGATGACGATCAGCTGCTGTTGACTTTTAATCAGTGAGAATCAAAATGGTGACAGTTTATTTTTTTCATTAATCAGTTAACAGGACCAGTTTTAGTGTTACTATGGAAGAAATGCAGTCTCTCCAGAATGTGACTTTTTTTCACACATTGAATTTCTATTATGTGAAATTATGTGTTAGAAATTTTTTAACTTAAAGAGACAATGGGTAGTTTTTACCATTAATCTCTGGATTCATTTAAATGAATTAAATGATGCCTAGTTGTTAAAAAATATTGACAACTTTGTAACATATAACCATAAAAACCAGGTCTAAAACACATGGGAGCGGGTCTAAGGGACATTAAGAAACATATTAATGTCAAGGCGGCCTGACCTTGCGAGGTGATGTCTTGCGAGGCCAGGAGCCTTGCTTACAAGGACACTGTCCTTCCTTGGTCAAAGAAAAGGTTTAAATGGAACAGACTTAAATTACGTTAACGCGGCTTCCGCGGCAGTCACGCAACGTCACGTGACACGGGAGATAACTTTATATTTTATAAGTATAAGTTTCAACATAAATATATAACAAGGCTTTTACTTTTTAAATTGCGTATATATTTGTTAAATTAAATATATAAGTGAGTTACTACCCGCTAGCCACTGAAACTGCAACTGCTAAGCAACTAGCCAACCATAGATAACCTCTTTGGATCTAAAAACATTTTAAATTAGCTGACTTACTTTTAAACTTAAAAATTTCCTCAGAAGAAGCTGCCAGCTTCTGATCCGCCATCCTTTTGAAAATACGACACTGTATTCTGGGAAATTTTTGACCAAGGCTAGGCTACAAGACACCTCCCGTGTATCCTTGCTCAGCTAGCTAAACGGCTAACAAGCGGAGAACACACACTTTGGTAGAACATGAACATTGGAACATGGCTTGGCGGTTCCTGATGACGTATCTCCTAGGCAACTGGGGCAGGACCAAGACATCAAGACAAGGTTCTTTGGCATTGAGAAACACCTTAAGTCTCTGGGCAACGCCATATTAGACACCATGTTTCCCGTGAGGACAAAATACATTTACTGATTCGTAACAACAGTTACAAAACTTTCCCCATTCGTAAACATTGTAGTTTTACACATTGACCTTTTCGTTCGTTGCCAGTGATGAAAAGTGATGATAATAACTTTTTGCTTTCCTTGACATTGAATGGGCTACTGCTAGTTTACCCGTTTAATTATAGATTCGCTAGGATAAATACAATAAAGTTTATCTCTCGCCAAATAGAATATTTACTAAGAAATCACAATGTAACCATAGACACATTGCTTGGATCCCCAGTGAGTCGTGGAGGATGGCTGCTTATACTGAGCCAGGATCCTCTGGAGGTTTCTTCCTGTTAAAAGGGAGTTTTCCTGTCCACTGTCGCTATATGCTTGCTTAGTATGAGGATTGCTGTAAAGTCACTGACACTAGTCAGTGACTTGTTTCTATATACTACTTACCACTACCATGTGTGCAAAACAAACCAGTGTTTCAAACATTTTTCAAGCCTCTTAATAATGTTCTAATGTAGTATTACCATAAATATGTTGTGGACATAAAAAACAACATGCATTTGTCTAAAAACCTCAGCCAATAACACGGCTCGGTGTGAAACCAACGATTGGACCATCCGGTTATCGGTCTCATGGAACCATGGCACTGTGCATGTACCTGGGTCAATGGGAGGGGTGAGCGTTCTGGGATCATGTTTAAAAGCTAGCTTGTTTTGCAGGTTTACCACAGCTGCTTTCACTGGTTAAAACCATCTCAGTAACTCACTAACCTAAAAATGACAGTCCGATTTGACGGTGTAAGCTCAATTTCACCCTCATGATACGTGTTGACAAAATGATAGTAAACAAGTGTTGTGGTTTTGTTTAGAAGGCAGCTTGGCTTTCTGCCGTTTTGCCACCAGGATCCTGATACGCCAACATCAGCGTCTGTTCTTGTTTTTATGAACATGTGAGACCATTTAGGGTTCTCCAGGTGCAGCTTCTCTGCTGTGTCATGTTTAGAAGAAAATACAGATGAGCAAATAGGAAGAGATGCTCATTAATGTTGGGGGAGCCAACGATGACCGAACAGTTCCCCTCCGGAGATGGCGTGGTTTTGTCATTTGGACTCAGAGCTGTATTGTTCTCTGTCTCTCTACAGCCTGACATCATCTGGTTTCATCTGAAGAAACTTGTCTTCATTCAGCAGTAGAATCCACACAGGAGGTTGGTCTGCTTTTAAGTTCATACATTATCCACTAAAATGTGTCTCCAGGGTGAAGCTCTTCCTCCAAAGAGGAACAAACACAAACAGTTTCCTGTTATTCTTTGGCTGATGTTATTGGGGTTCCTGTTACTTTTCTGTTCCAAATGGAAATACTTCCTGTCTCAGTGTCGTTTCGTTGAAGAGGTGTTTTTAAACAGTCCACCTTAAAAAGCCTCAACTAGGTTGCGATAAATAAATAGTGGAATTATTGAGAATGCAATGTTGGTCATTTTGGTTTTTCCAAACATCCATCTATCCATTCTTTCATATATCCATCCATCCATTCATCCATCCATCCATTTCATTTATCTATCCAGCCACCCATCCATACATATATACATATATCCATTCATGTATCCATCATTCTATCCATCCTTTCATTTATCTATCAATTATTTTATTTGTCTATCCATCCTTTCATCCATCTATCCATCCATCCATCCTTTCATCCATCTATCCATCCATCCATCCTTTCATCATCCATCCATCTGTCCATCCTTTCATCCATCTATTTATATCTTCATCCATCCATTCATATAACCCATCCATCTAGCCATCCTTTCATCCATCTATCCACCCGTCCGTCCATCCTTCTATCATTCCTTTTGTCCTGTCTGTCTGTCTGTCTGTCTGTCTGTCTGTCTGTCTGTCTGTCTGTCTGTCTGTCTGTCTGTCTGTCTGTCTATCTATCTATCTATCTATCTATCTATCTATCTATCTATCTATCTATCTATCTATCTATCTATCTATCTATCTATCTATCTATCTATCTATCATCTATCTATCTATCTATCTATCTATCTATCTATCTATCTATCTATCTATCATCTACCTATCTATCTATGCTTTCGTTCTTTTTTAAACACAGAAACAGTTTTGTTTACCTGTTTGTAGCTACAGTTATCTATCTATCTATCTATCTATCTATCTATCTATCTATCTATCTATCTATCTATCTATCTATCTATCTATCTATCTATCTATCTATCTATCTATCTATCTATCATCTATCTATCTATCTATCTATCTATCTATCTATCTATCTATCTATCTATCTATCTATCTATCTATCATCTATCTATCTATCTATCTATCTATCTATCTATCTATCTATCTATCTATCTATCTGTCTATCTGTCTGTCTGTCTGTCTGTCTGTCTGTCTGTCTGTCTGTCTGTCTGTCCATCCTTTCATCCATCCATGCTTCTGTCCTTTCTTTGTGCCATCCATCCATCCATCCATCCATCTATGCATGCATGTTGCCTTCCTTCCTTCCATCATGCATCCATGCATTTATCCTTCCATCTATCTGACCTAGTTGGGGCTTTTAAAGGTGGATTGTTAAAAACTCCTCTTCAGACAAATGAACCCACACTGAAACCATCCATCTATGAAAAACCTAAATTATCATTATTTAATAAACCATTCACTTTTTACATAAATAATTCCCTTGACTATTGCTGCAAGCACCAGGCTTTAGAGGGTTAAAGTATTCATGTAACCTATTCCCCTTTGAGTCCCACCTCTCTGTTCCCAGTGTCAGAGCGCTGCAGTCTCTATAGTTGCCCCACCTTAGCCCAGCTTACATCCCTGAGGGCAAGAGATCTCCTTCCTCCTTTAGATCCTATTTTCAGAACCAGTCCTGAAGACATCAGTCACTCTGCTGAGCTGGATGGGCTCAGTATCTGGTTTTCTTTATGTTTTTGTTTTTGGGATGAGTGCAGTTTAATCCTAACTTCTCCATGGCCTGACCCCCTGCTCCCAATGGAGTTTCCCACAAAAGCCCCACTCCCCTCTAAATCGAAACCTTGCTGTCTGCTTGATTTAAACGGCCTTGAGGCTGGGGTGGGGTGGTGAAGGGTTAGAGCTGTTGTGGACACTGGGACCTCAACCTGATATTCTGCTAAATACTCAAATAGTAAGCCCTGCTGAGAGGCATCAGCAGCACTCTCTCAGTACCGGTTTGGATACTGAAGCTTTTAATATCATCCTCGCTCTGAGGGGAGAAGGTAAGAAGTTAGGAGACGAGGGACAAGGACAAATGAGGAGACGCAGAGCAAAGAAAGAGGAGAAGGGAATCTGAGATACCAAAGTGTGTTGACGTGCTGGTTTCGGGGGAGGAAAGTGAGATGTGGAGCTGATTTGACTTGCAGACAAAGAGACAAGTGTTGAGAGGTCAGGCTTTTTTATGAAAACCTGACAAAAAAAACTTGTCTGTGTCAAATTAAACCACTGCAGTTTCCTGGAAACACAAAGGGACAAACGTGTATGAGTCGAGCGGCAGCAGGATGATGTAAAGCAACCGACTTATTAGAGAAAAAAGATCCGAGTCATGCTCACGGGCATCGATAGAAACAGAAACGATCCGATCCAACCTGAAGATTACCCGTTTGATACGAGTGACAACAAACAGGAGACAACAGGAAGTGCACCGCTGACAGGAAGTTTCCCAGTTTAGGGGTGCCGTGACAAACTATAATTTTGTTTATTATGTTAGCGGGGGTTTTCCACTTCAACAGCCTTCACAGGTGGCCCCGCTCATTATCTCCATCTCCATTGTTTTCCTCCATATTTCAAAAGCATGACCCCCCACCCCCGACTTCCTACTTCACCAGATAAATATACGGGATGAATTTCAGGCTGTGGTGATCTGAGAAGGTGAATGCAAACCCAAGATCCAGCAGATGGGCCAGAGGAATTGTGTGGTAATATATTTTTACAACAAACAGCAGTGTAACAAAACTCTTCTGTAATAAATTTTAGGTTCTGAAATTCAACAATTCTCTTAGCAGTTAGCTTGAGATTTGTGCTGCTGGATATTATAGCCTCGACACACACTGCATGCATGTGTATCCTGAGGCGTTGGCAGGTCAAAGAGAAAATACAGGTCCTTCTAAAAAATTTGCATATTGTGATATAGTTCACTATTTTCTGTAATGTACTGATAAACATTAGACTTTCATATATATTAGATTCATTACACACAACTGAAGTAGTTCAAGCCTTTTATTGTTTCTGATATTGATGATTTTGTCATACAGCTCATGAAAACCCAAAATTCCTACCTAAAAAAATTTGCATATCATGAAAAGGTTCTCTAAACGAGCTATTAACTTAATCATCTGAATCAACTAATTAACTCTAACACCTGCGAGCTATTAACTTAATCATCTGAATCAACTAATTAACTCTAACACCTGCAAAAGATTCCTGAGGCTTTTAAAAACTCCCAGCCTGGTTCATTACTCAAAACCGCAATCATGGGTAAGACTGCCGACCTGACTGCTGTCCAGAAGGCCATCATTGACACCCTCAAGCAAGAGGGTAAGACACAGAAAGAAATTTCTGAACGAATAGGCTGTTCCCAGAGTGCTGTATCAAGGCACCTCAGTGGGAAGGAAATAGTGTGGCAGAAAACGCTGCACAACAAGAAGAGGTGACCTGACCCTGAGGAAGATTGTGGAGAAGGACCGATTCCAGACCTTGGGGGACCTGCGGAAGCAGTGGACAAGACAAAAAAGTCTGACGTGTTGTGTAAAAACTGCTATTTTTAGCATATTTTTAGGTCCGACGTGTCGCTACCAGACGTACAGTGTGAGCAGTCAGGTCGCATCCGAGAACTGGGTCGTGCAGTGTGAGCGCATGACTCGTGAGATCTGCCCTGCGAGGAAGTCGTACAGTTTGAGCTGAAGCTGAGTGCTACGAGTGAAAAAGTCGCACAGTGTATGCCCGGCTTAACGCTGATTGGTCGTAGGAAACGACGTCAGCAGACGTTGCCTAAAACAACGAGCTTCTGTAAAAATAGAAGCGTTGCTGATGAAGCAGAAAAGTCAATTAAATTAAGCCGTACTTAATAAGACTCTATGTTATGAATTTCTGTCGGCTCTTTTTTTTTTTGCTCAACTGTGACATCACTCATTGCTGAAGCTGTCACGATATGTATGGATTTGTAAGGAGACACAACAGACCAGGCCATTATAACTCCCGTCAGTTTTCTCCTTCCCAGAAAATTCCAGAAGTCCTCGAGTGGAACCACGGTTATTCAGCATAATGTTGGTTCCTGTTCTGGACCACACAAACTACTCCTCTCTGTTCTACCAGCAGTGGATGTTATCTCTGTTGTCCCCGCAGCCATGGGCGTCGCACCCGTGGGGGATTCAGCACCCACACTTTTCCAGCCGTTTTGCTCACCTCCACACCAGTCTGGTTTCTCTATGTTGCACTCACTCTTTTTGCCTCATCTCCTTCTTCCCCTTTCTCTTCTGTTTCTGGAGGGAGGGAAGAGCCCGACTGAATTCATAATTTTACATCTTGACATTAGCTGTACAAACTTTGAGTTTGATAAAGTGAAGAACAACAATTTGCAGAGGTTTATAACAGGCGTGGTGCCAGGTTTTTATTTTTGGGTGGGCCACGGTAATTTTGGACGGACCTTAATAAGCAGTGACTTAAGTGAAGCAGGCAGGTCGCGCTAGAAAATATCGTTCAAAAGACGTCATAAATGTTTTTCCCCGTCAATTTTATTTCTAAAATATGAAGTAAAAACTCCCAATTTAATTTTCATTCATTTTTTCATTTATAGGCACCAGAATGCATTACCTGCACTTCTAATATTTACATCTCAACGTAGGACTCTTTCATGAGGGTACATGAACACCAGTAGTTTTTACGGTTATTCATGCGGCAAAATCTCGGACATTTTTGGAAAAAAAAAATCCATCTTCCAGTAAAAGCAAAGCATCCAGCCCACCTCTCCAAATATGTAAAATGTGCATCACAGCCGCTAGGCGCGCCGCGTGCACCATCGGCTATGTCAGCCCAGACAAGAGCAGAGAAAATAGAGAAAGAATAGAGGAGAATTGTGTCTGGATGTGGATGGAGATTACATTTTACAGCAGCCTGATCATCATTTAAATACGTTAACCATCACCT
>NC_091746.1:64220800-64233300 GCF_043380555.1 Nothobranchius furzeri | reverse complement strand
CTTTAGATTCATATTCTCTTTCTTGTGTTTTAGTTTCTCTCACAAAAGGACATAAATAAACAAGAAACGTGAAGTCGCCATCTTAAAAAAACTGAAGGAGAAATTATTTGTGTGATATGCTTGTCAGCCACTAGGTGGTGCCATCGGATAAGAGAAATACTCCGGTAAGAGACTTTACCGATTTATAGGTGGTGTGGTCCTAATGTGCTTCCAAGCAAACTAGAGCGCTCTTAACATAACACATATGGTAGGAAAATCTGATAAGATTATCTTTAGATAAGGGATGCCAAATCCTGGTCTTTCAGGGCCTGTATCCTGCATGTTTTAGTTGTTTCCCTGCTTCAACACACCTGATTTATGCCGGCAGGTGATTTACAGGCTTCTGCAGAGCTTGATGAGCTGCTGAACAAGCAATTCAACCACTGAATCAGGTGCACTGAAGCAGCGAAATAACTAAAACATGACGGATATTGGTCCTGGAGAAGCAGAATGGGAGATCCCTGCTTCAGAGTCATGACGGTAGTCAGGCGTGTTCTTAAGGTAGTCGAAATGAAAGATTCAGGTCCAAAATTTGTAAGATTATCTTGCAGTGTGAACATTGTGCTGCCATGGTGTGAGAGTCACAGGTGTCTGGTTACCATGGTGACCTCAATAATCCAGTGGTAGCACCTTTAACATTTCTCTGGATAATAGTTCTCTTCACAGTTCATTCAGCAAAACAGAGAAATTGCGTCCTGGATGGGTACCAAATAACTTTAGGGCCTTCATGAGAGAAAGTGGTGAAGAAGCCGAGTTGATTCCCTTCAAAATAGATTTGGAAACGCTCAGCTTTAAAACGACATGCTGCCTGATCTGTGGGTTCTGCTAACGCTGGCTTTCCTCTGGTGTTTGTGGATGTTGAACATCTGTCTCCATGTGCCTGTGGATGGGTCCGTGAAGTGGGCATATGACGAGCTGCTCCCGCTGCGGGATTCAGATTCAGCTCAGACTTCTTCTGATTGCACAGACAATAACGGCGAAGCAGTAAATACTCAATTTGTCGCTTCATATCTGCTCTGTGACGGAGCTTTTCAGGGGCAGCGAAACGCTGGAATCGCATAAACGAAAATATGATGAAAGGATGCTTTGTAAGCATTTTAAACACAGTTTTAGCCCAAACTGTGCGGAAGCTTCAGTCACATTATTACGATTTTCTGTCTCTTTAGTCTGAGAAGACATGTCCTCCAGCTGCTGTCCTACAAGGCTCATGGTTGGAATACAGCTTTCAGATGCTGGCTCCAGTTTTTTTTCCATTAATGACAAATATCTTATTGTTCACTGAGTCATCTGATTCCAATACTTGCAGTTTTATTTATTATATTTCATACTTGAAACAGAGATTTAAATGCAGGTTTTCATGCTTAGATCACTCAGTAAATTGCCCTTGACTCGTGTCAGTTTGATTTCTTCCTCCAACCTGTTATTTGTTATCAGTTGTTTCGCTGCTTTGCTTCTCAGTCATCTTCATTCTTTAGATCAACCTGACACTATTGACCAAAGCCCGACAAGCAAAGATGAACGACCAGCAGCGCGCCGTGTTCGGTTTGTATGAACGAGGCAAGAGCGTGGCATGTGTTGGACATGTGGAGCTCTGCTGCCTTCAGATCCTTTGCTCTTTGATGTGTGCGTCTGTGCTCTGTCTGAAATCCCTCCATTGCCGGAAAAAACGTCTCAGATCATCTTCACTTTGGGTTTGGAGCTGCAGCTGGCTGATTGGTGTCTGTGTGTTCAAAGCACACACATGATATGTGAGAACTAGGTTATTAACAGCAAAGTTAAGTTTGGATTGGGCTGAGAATATGAAGAGGAAGAAATTAAAATTATTCTGACTGAAGGATTAAAAAACCAGGAGCTTAACTAGAGCTAACAAGATGGAGACAGGTGCATTAACGAGTTTCCTGTAAAACAATTACCAAGCATGCACATAGTGTCAGTTTAGGATATGTAGCCACAACAACAAAACCGTTTTAAAAGAGTCAACATCAGCAGAAATGTTAAAGCTGCCACCAGTTCCTCATTAGTGTCACCATGGTAACCACACAATCTTAAGTTTAGTGGAAAGTGAGCCTTAATCCCTTAAATTTACAGGTTTAATGAATACCAATATGGGTGTTGTCCCATAGACGGGACACTGGAATGCTAAGGGGTTAAAGGAGTACCAATATATCTGCTGCAGTCTCCAATAGGGATGAATGATATGTGAGTCAACCTCTGTGTGAAAAAAGCTCCGGCGCTCCTGTTTCAGGGTGAGAAGTTAGTCATCCTGCCTCCAACGGCAGGATTTGGAGTCTTACTCATTAATATTCACGATATGTAAATGTCTGACCTCTGATTGGATAACAGCAACATGACTCTTCCACTGCCTCTTTTAGCTCAACCCATAAAACTAGAAACTAAACTTGAAATTTTTGAAACTAAACTCTGTTGTGTAGAAATTATAAAATGTTTCAAAATATCTGTTTAGACAAGGAGGCTGTGTCAGTGCCTTTGTAGTTCAGGGCTGCACCCTTCTGAGGACGCAGCCTAGCTGGTCCATAGACGGAGTCCTTCAGACGTGAGCGGCTGGGAAGCTGGACAAGCTGGCCCTCAGATAAATATCCGCCCTGACCTCGGCACATGTCCGGTCACCTGGCAACCACGGTGGCACTGAGAAGTTAAAACTAAACTTAAGGCAACACCTCAAGGGTTACAGAACCCACCATGTGAGCTAGTTTACCATGGTTTTTCTTTCGTTCTATTTTATACCAAAATATAGATTAAAAAGTTCAACCAAACAAATGAAAAAAGCCCAATACCACAACCACTTTAAGTATTTATAGAGCAGGTTCACTGAGAATCCATTTTTACTTGTCATTTCTGAAAATGATCAGTCACTCTGAGTGCATTCAGCACGCAGGCTGAACATGAAAATAGTCTTCTGCCCCATCTCCTGCGTTGGCTTCTGCTAGAAAATAGACAAAAAAAACCTTCTCGGTTAAGAAAATCCTGACAGATACACGTCAATCTAACATTCGTGGACTCGCCCATCTTGACTCGCGATAGGGAAGGTTGTTGTTGGTTTAGCGTCCAGGAAACAGCATAGAACGTCTCAGCTAGTAGAAGCTAACCGTTAGCCTTAGCAACTCCACCACACAACAAATCTCCTCCAGGCTTGTGTTATTAGCCTTAACCTGGAGGAGAGGCTGCTGGTGACTTTCTACAGAGCCACCATAGAGAGCATCATCATAACGTACAGCATAACAGCATGGTGCGCAGGGTGCTCAGCTGCAGACAGGAAAGTACTGCAGAGGGTCATCAGCACAGCACCAGAAGACACTGGCTGCTCTCTGTCCAGCCTGGAGGTCATTGCAAACTCTCGGTACCTCAGCAGAGCGAGTAATATCATCAAGGACCAGTCTCACCCCAGCAATCACGTCTTTCAACTATTACCGTCAGGTCGACGGTACAGGTCACATAAAACCAGGTCAAGCAGATTCAGGGATAGCTTCTTTCCCAGGGCGATCTCTATAGTAAATAAGCATAAAAACAATTAAAACTGCTTAGCGACTTGTCAAGGTCACCGTCAACTATCATGCTGCTATTCTAATGCCATTTTATACATAATATTTTATCTGCTATTCTGTATATATTGTGCTATTCGGTATATATTTTACTTACTATTGTTTTGTTTTAGGGGACTTTTTATAATTATAAGTATTATTGTATCGTGCACCAAGGGAGTGGCACTCCAATTTCGTTGTATCATGTACAATGACAATAAAGGCTATTATTATTAGTGGAGATAAAACATCAACGTTGCCGAGCAAACAGTCAGTCGTAGAGTCACGTTGCTGTTAGGCAAAGGAAAGACGTCCAAATACCAGGAAGTAACTCCAGATCCTGCCGTCTAAAGCTGCTTTCTCCTCCAGCTGACCCCAACGTCCTCAAACAGGCGCACCAGAGCTTTGTCCCCCAGAGAACAACTTACAAGGTACAGTATTCATTCCTACTAGAGACGACTGCTAATGTAAGGAAATGAATCCCGGGATAGACCCGTGCTCAAAATCTGGGTAAAAGTACTCATTTATGGGCTGCACACAGCCAGAACACAAACAAGAGGCACATTTTGGTGCACCTTTGTACAGCTTTTATGAAGTTGGAGATACTCACAGAATTTGTGAGAAAAACAAAAGAAAGAAGTGTAGAAGTTCCAGGAGTCTTCCTGCTGTGCTACATGGCCGTCTTTCTGCAAGGACCCATTGTTTAGTAGAAGTAGAAATTTGAGAGGTAAAACTTCCAGTGCTGGCGTTGTTAACTGCATATTCGGTACAAAAATGGAAATCTGGCAGGCATCAGCAGGATTAAGTGAAAGGGCTTAGAGAACAGCCGCTGTTTTTGTTTTGTTGAGAAGAAGCACTCTTGTGATATTCTAGACGTATTACTGAGAGTGTGTGGCGTTTTAATGGCCCGTTAACCTCTTCTGATTCATCCCTCAGTAACACAGCTGTAGGGTGAGTCACATGGCTTCGTTAGAAATGGCTCACAGGCGTTTATTAGTGTTCTCGTGCTTGCGACATGCTTCTTTGTCTTTTAGTCTCCTTTAATGTCGATAAGACTGATGCTCTTCTCAGGCTTTTCTCCATTAAGCGACTGATCTAAGAACCGGCTTCTCTTTCCGTTTGAGGCAGCTTTCTTTTATTTATTTTTTTTCGTCGTCACATGGAGCTCATTTGTAAGGGTTACAAAAGTCAGTCAAACTCTGTCGCTGACAGCAGTATTGGCTGAACGAGCTCTCTGCTGCTGTAAGCAGTCCTGGGACACTTCGCTCCCATCAGCCAGCGAGAAGAAAAGCGTTCCTCAGACATGAAACCATCTGCTGAACCAGACGATTCCCTGATCGGCAGTCACATGTTTACAGGCTGGAGCAGGATCTGTGCTTGTTGTGGTTTAAGTTCTGGTTAATAATGACTCCAACCAAACAAGCCGTATGTCTGCGTCAACAAGCTGACTGTTTTATAGATGCTGAGGTTAAATGAATGTAAATAGTAAAAACAAATACTTTTTTCTACACCTGTACACATATAAAATGCTGACACTACACTTTTAGAGTCCTTGAAACACCCCAAGGTGAGTTACAGCAGCCACTCACCCACACACACATATGTGCCCATCGGTGTCTTGGAGATCCTGTACACCGACGCCATCGGTCCCTTCAACCGCCACTAGCGGGCCAGGCAGGGGAAGTGTCTTACTCGGTGCACCTAACTCCTCTTCCACCGTCGCCCTGATAAGATCAGGTAGGTTATTTTAGGTGTGTAAAGATGCTTCAGACAAATTCAACTCAGTTTATGCAGCACTAACTCACAACAAGAGTCATCTCAAGACACTTCACAAAGTAAACATTCCAATTGAACCTACTTATCTATGTACTGAATTCAGTTCATTATTTTATTTAGTCAGTTTTCTTGTCCGGGGATCAGACCGCCAAAGCTCCTGCCTTGGTCTGCCACCCGATCCACAATGCACCGGACCCTTCATGTCCCTCCTGCAGGTGGTGGGTTCACAGGAAAAGGGTGGTTTGCCAACTCCAGGTCGGGATAGAGGTCCTCCCCCAAGTGGAGGAGTTTAAGTTTCTCTGGGTCTTGTTCACGAGTGAGGGAAGGAGTGAGCGGGAGATCAACAGGTGGATTAGGGCAGCGTCTGCAGTGATGCGGGCGCTAAACCGATCTGTTGTGGTGAAGAGGGAGCTGAGCCAGAAAGCAAGTCTCTCAATTTACCGTTCCATCTACATCCCAATCCTCACATTGGTCATGAGCTTTGGGTGATGACCGAAAGAACGAGATTGCGGATACAATTAGCCAAAATGAATTTCCTTTGCAGGGTGGCTGGGTTCAGCCTTAGGGATAGGGTAAGGAACTCGGACATCCAGGAGGGACTCGGAGTGAAGCCGCTGCTCCTCCGCATCAAAAGGAGCCAGTTGAGGTGGTTCGGGCATCTGGTCAGGATGCCTCCTGGACGCCTCCATCGGGAGGTGTTTTGGGCATGTCCTGCTGGTAGGAGGACCCCGGGTTGACCCAGGACTACCTGGAGGAAATACATCTCCAGGTTGGCCAGGGAACGCCTGGGTGTCCCAGCTGAGGAGCTGGCGGACGTGGCTGGGGAGAGGATTGCCTGGGAGGCCCTACTTGGGATACTGCCCCCGCGACCCAAACCCGGATAACAGAGGAAGGTGAGGTGAGATTTCCATTTAGTTAAAAATTTCCAAACCCAGCAGATTGCATTGAGTCACTGACTTGTGTCAGTGTCTTTACACCAATCCTCATGCTAAGCAAGCACGTAGCGACAGTGGAGAGGAAGAAACAGGAAGAAACCTCCGACAGTGCGAGCAGCCATCCACCATGACTCTCGGGGGTTTGAGAAAAATCATATTGATTAAAGGAAGTGAGGCAATGCAATGGTGCTTTACTAACAGATCACACAGACACACACATGATACTGTAATCATTTAATAATAATATGATTGTGAAAACTGTACGTTGCTTTGGATAAAAGTGTCTGCCAAATAAATAAGCATAAAATAAACATGATTCATCTTATTTTTAAACGGTGTTTATGGAACACATACATATATAATTTAACTAAACATAAAATAGAAAGTTTCTTTTCTGGCTCATGATATTTTAGCAAATGACAGGAAGTGCTGTGAAGCACATCACAAGAGACATTTCTATAACTGGGAAGTGATATCTTTAGTCTTCAGTTGTATATATGATTTTTTTTTTTTTGTGGGCAGAATACCACACTTGCAACTTCAGAGTAGACGGTCAGGTGCCTGCTGGTGGAGTTAGCTGTGGAGTGGAGTGGAGCTGACATGGTGGAGTTGGAGTCTGCATCCTGCATGTTTTAGTTCATGAACCCAGTTGATTTGTTTCATTTAGTGATGAATCACTCCTGTAGACACTAATGAAAGCTGAGGAGACATTTCTGCAGTTAGATTAAGGTGGTAAAAAGACAAATGCACAGCGAGGAAAAACGCTTTGCTTTCGGTTTAACCAGTGAATTGAATAACGGACACTAGGGGGTGCTAAAAGCAAGCCAAACTGCAAGGCGTGTCTTTAAAACAGCAGCTTGTGTAATTAAAATTTTAAAAGTGTGCATTCTAAACACTATCGGATTAGAGTCAATGGTTTAAATAAAAAGATAACTTGGAGGGAGGGAGGGAGGGAGGGGGGGGAGGAGAGAGAGAGAGAGAGAGAGAGAGAGAGAGAGAGAGAGAGAGAGAGAGAGAGAGAGAGAGAGAGAGAGAGAGGGGAGAGAGAGAGGCAGAGAGGCAATGCCATGTTGTTTTAACCCAGACTCAGAAGTGAAATATGGCCACCATGTGGACCCTCTCAAGAAGTGTGACTCTGTGGTCGACCCATCCAATCAGACGAGGCGGTTGGGAGGGAAGCTTTAGAGGAGAGGAGAGTCACAGCAGAGGAGCCACATCTCCGGGGGAGTTGGACCGTGTGCTTACGAATGGAGACAGGTTGGACTGTTAACTCTTTAATCTTTCTGTATCCATGTCTTGGTTTTAACCGCTGATTTGGCTTCTTGGGGAAACATTCACACAGGAAATGCCTGTTTGACGTGATCTAGTGTAAAGTTAGGCTTTTGATCTGAGTCACAGTCTCTTCCTAAGGTCTCAGGACTCCAAGATGTCGAGCAGATGTACAGAAGTGTTAGGAAATTTGCTTCTTTGCTGTGGAAAACCTGAACAAGGACTCGTCTTTTATTACTAGCATCACAGTTTTCCTTTAATAATGTCCTGACCCAGACTTTTCTCTCCTATTACTTAATGGCCATAGATAAAGTTGGAGTCTGTGCTGCCATTGTAAGTGACTTGTTGTCTCTGGTCTGGTGACTGGATTATTAGACCGCTTGTAGATTTTCCTTCATGTGATTTTAATTTGAGCTCCTCTGTGACCAATCACTTCCTGCATTCCCTGTCAGCGGCTGCAGGGGCCTCTCATTCAAACAGTTCAGTGCATAAATCCGGTCATTGTGGCGATGTTGGCAGAGCGGCTCTGCTGAGCTGTAGGTGGAAACGTTTGAGCTCTCCGCCTTGATGAATAAACTCACTCTGACTCCTCAGCCAGCGCTAAAAAAACTCTCTCCATGGCGATGCGTGACTCCAGTCCTGACAAGTCCATAGATATGCAGATTGCTTCCTGTCAGTGGCAGCGTGGAAAGGCGCTTCCTGCTGTTTTGTTGCAGGGAAAAGCTGAGTGGACAATCTGAACGGGATTTGTGCTCCAGAGCCTTTAAAGGAAGTGTGATGGCTTGGTTCACCCTGAAACACCCAACTTTGGCTTCTGATCACATTTGAGACTTTTGAATGGAATTTGAGAAGGAAACGCTGACAGCAGCATGAGGAGACCCAACATTGTGTATCTATAAGCCACTGCAACAAACACAAAAATGGCTGTGATTGAGAGGGGTGGAGCTAAACCTTTACACAGTAGTAGCTGAGAGTCACTTACTATACAAACTCAGGCCTGGTTCACGCAGCAAGTTGTGATGATTTATTTTTACCTGATTTTCCCCTTCTGACAATCTTAAGCATGTGCCTGATTAGTTTGATGACTCTTAGGATAATCTTATCAGATATTCCTGCCGTGTGTTTTGTGTTAAGAGTGTTCTGATCTGCTTGGAAGTGCGTTGGGAGCGTTCCAGTCCAAAATCAATGCTATCTATTAAACATGTTGGATTGTTTATATAGAGGACAAAACATCTAGTCCATGTAGGCAGTCAGAAAGCGAGGTGACTGAACCAATGTGCGCGCTCCTCCTCCGCTGTGTTTGTTTACCCCAAAGTCATGTTTGATCTCGAGAGGTCTAATCTCATTTCGTGTCACCTGTAACTGCGGGGGGAGGGTGCTTGGCCTGGGGGGGGGGGGGGGGGGGGGGGGACAAAGCAAGGCCTGGCAGCCTGCCAGGTTTATAAAGGGCTGGGGGAATCCCGGAATGTCTATGGATAATCCATATTGTCCTTTTAAATTTTGACTTCAGTTCTCAGCACAAGAGAGCCGTAACTCTAAACACAGACATGACTTTGGACATGCATTCTTTCACGAAATTCCTGGCATGTCATTTGTTTTTAGGGTTAATGTCCCCACTCCTGATGGATGGGATCACCATACAACTTGACATTGACAGGATAACTTTGAAATTCAGATCACCGAGCATTTGTCTTCCAAACACGTGTTTAAAAAGACAATTTAGAAAAATGTTAAACTTTGTTTTTAGTGCTTATTATCTCCAACTAGAAGCACCAATTCAGATTTGTTTATGTTTATTTATTTGGCAGACGCTTTTATCCAAAGCGACTTACAATTTATAACCTATAGGGCATGTTGTGATCTGTGGGGGAAACCGGAGTACCCGGAGGAAACCCACGCATGCATGGGGAGAACACGCAACTCCACGCAGAAAGGCCGCAGCTGAGTTTCGAACCTGCAACCTTCGTGCTGCGAGGCAACAGTGCTAACCACTGTGCCATCATGCAGCAAATTTCTTTTTTACTTTGTGTTTTATTTTTGTTATGCGGACATAAAGCATTCTTGTCTTTGGAGTTTTATGATTTTTAAGCTTGCGTTGAAGGCACAATGCAATGTGAAAATGTAAAACAAACGTATAACCTGCAGAACATTGGTTCTGTTCAGTTTAAAGAAAAGCAGCAGGGAATAGTTAAATAAAAACTACAGATAATTTACATTTTTAAGACAGATCTAATCATAATTAGGCTTAAGTTGAATAAACAAATGCACATTGAACACACGTCAATGCTATCTTATTAAAAAGCCTGTTTTTAAAGCATTTTACCCTCATTTGATGCAAAATAAGAAGTTCTAAGGTCCAATTTCCATTAGAAAGCATCCTACTGCATTCAACATTTTGTCATGGTGGGGTTCAGGCGTCGAACCCACGACATACAGAATCAGGACTGAGTCAGAGTAGTGGTAAAAGTATTACAGAAGAAACTGAGGTTGCAGCATAAAGTGAGCTGATCCCGTTGGTTGATTCCGGTACGTGGGGAAGTCTGGAGACGGAGGAGAGTTAGAATCAAAGGGGGGGGGGGTAATCTGGGTTGGAATGGACTTACGGTTTGGCGTGGAGGCGGGCTCGTGGGGAGGGAAGAGTCTGGGGTGAGGTGTGTCCACAGGCGAGGAGGGAGCTGAGCTAGTGGAGAGGCTGAGCGGGTTCGGATCCAGAGGAGCGAAGGTGGGGTGCTGGAGGTGGAAGAGCCGGGGGGGGGGGGGGGGGGGGGGGACAGGTCGGTAGTCCAAAGTATCCAGTCGAGAATGAGCAATGTGAATGAGGCCTGGGAATAGAGCAGGAGGTCAAAGGCAAAGTCAAATCCAAAAAAATCCAAATATAGGTCAAAATCTCAAAATTCAATTAGTTCAAGAGCTCAAATGTAATCTAAGGGTGGCTGTCAGAAGGTACCCAGGTAGAGTAATCATCCAGCCAAGTGTAAATGTCTCTCAGCTGCTTACATACATCTGGCCGGCTGATGAGCAGATCTGCTGCAGCTTGGTCAACCTCCAGACACGCCCACCTGCAGAGGGAAAGCTCAGAGAGTGACAGCAGAAAACACACCTCAGACCGTGACACATTTATAATGCATTTGGTTTATATTAATTACCTACATGATAATACTCTGCAGAAATGTGTTGTGTACGTTTAACAAGTTCATTCTGTAGCTTAAAACATACATGAAACAATCTAAAGTTAACATGTAAGTCCTGAAAGCTTCTAGAATAAACAAAGTTACTTTACCTGAAAACGGTTGTGAACAAACGCTGCTGATGGACGTGAAGCTGCTGTAGCTTCTTAATATTCCTGCTCGATTTTCGCTAGCTTTAGCATTTTTCCTTTGCGTGTAGCTGCCGCCACGGCTGTAACGGTACCTACGGGCCACCGTAGAGGTGGACACTAGACTGTCCGAAATCAGAGCCGCTGGGTTCCGGTTTTAGGACCCGGCCTTGCTCGACCGGCGAGGACCCGTACTCATAAGCATCCTTCCCGTGGATTCGGACACACCCTTAGACCCACTCCCATGTATTTTAGATCCAATTTTTATGGTTATATGTTATGAAACTGCCAATATTTTTCAACACCTGGGGGTATCTTTTAAATCATGTACAACATTTCAATTGATATTTCTAGAGATTAATGGTAAAAACTACACATTGTCACTTTAAGTCCTTCTTTTAGAAAAAGGATGCGTCTTCTGCAACAGTGTATGGTGGACTGGCCCGTTGACTGACGTCTGCTGCAGTGAGTGTGTCACGCTGTTTGTTGTCCAATAGCCTGCAGAGACTGGAAGACAACTGTAGATCCCGCCCCACGACAGAGATCTGTGTATGCCGTGGCCAAACTGTTTATTCACATAAATAGGGTGGCTTGCTAGGCTAGTATAGTAGATGTGTAAATATTGGTTATAGGCCATAAAAGCAGTGTTTATGTTAAATATTGATATTGGTCATATTGTTTTGCTAATGATGAGAAACCATGGCGACCTTTCAGACACTTGAACATGATCAACCAATGGATCCAACTCGGTTTCCCTACAAGCAGTTGGCCGCTAGTTTTAGGGCACATGTGTGAGATGATGGAGTCTCCACAGTCTGGGCGCTGATAAGGATTAGTGTTGGGGTCATTCTAGTCTGAAGGCCGTAAACTCGCCTTTTGTGTAAACTGAACCTCGAATAATCCCTCGTCTCCCCTCTGGTTGCTCACAGAGTATCAAAGACATCATAAATCCTCCACAAGCCCTACATGTATGGACTCTGTCTTGGGAAACTTGAGTTCAGGTCTGTCTGTCTGTCTGTCTGGAAACACCGAGCAGATGTCTGGACACATGTTGTCACAAATTCCATGGTCAGTAATAGAACTAGTGATAATCCACATTTAGGACAACTTCAGAGAAACTGAGGCCCACAAGAAGGTTTTGAGGAACCTGTTGGCATGCGATTCCAAGCCACTTCAGCTAAGCAAGGTTAGAGGTTAAGCATCCAGGTCGCCCGAGCTCCGTATCGACCCAGCTGGTTCAGATTGTTTCAGCTTCAGAGTGTTTTTCAACTATATTCCTGTCTGTAAGGAATTAGTCAGCACAACAGGCCGGCAAACGCTTGACCCCAAACCCGGGGACAGCTCTTTTGTATTAAATCCCTACATCTAGCATCAGTCCCACCAAAACGCCAATGGAACGTCCACCAAATACGTGCGTGAGGGGGTGTGGGCACATTTTACAAGAACTGTGGCTCATGAGACTATATTCGTTCCCGGATTTGTTCGTGATGACGCAATGAGAATGTTTGTGACTCATAAAACTAACTTTGGTCCAGCTGTCTGAACCCTCTCATATGAGCTCATCTGTTTTACACAGACTTAGCTTTTGTACACACACACACACACACACACACACACACACACACA